>NC_056733.1:883443212-883743212 GCF_019279795.1 Protopterus annectens | reverse complement strand
CTGTGCTACCATCTCATCTGTGATCAAAGCATACTAAAAAGCAGTTTCATAGGAATGCCTCTCTGAGCTTTGATTTATTAGCAGCTCCACTTTACCATGTTACAAATCCGCCATGCAATTCTCATGCATACCGCACTACATTATATTACAATGGTGACTACATTCAATGGATCAGATTTATCAAGCAGCACATACAATGAAGCCCAGTACCCGTGGTTACAATATACAATAAAAATTTCCAAAGATTATCACTAGAAAGCTGATAACAATCAGCCCCTACAACAAACAAAATACTTGCATGGGCTTCACTCTACTTGTTAAGACAGTATCCTCACTTTTCCCTTAACAATTCTGGGTGGGGGGTGCCATTACCCAGTGCTAATTCTAGCTTTTGTTCCTCTTTACGTTCATCTTAGCAGCCCCACATTTCTTTATAGTCTCCAACTCTAAGATATTAAAAGAATGCATAACATCTATCAGCTCAAAAAGTTTTGGGTGGGTATTTCAATTTCCACTTTCTAGTTATCAATTTTTCAGCAGCCAACATTACGAGGTTGAGTAATGTATCATGTATTTTAGATGCAGACGAATTTGGATTCCAATTCATCAAGAAAAAAATCACTGGTAAGTTAACTCCCCGTCCCCATATCCTGTGGAACAGTTGTATTAGCTCCATTTTAAAACCTTGCAATTGCTCACATTCTTAAAAATACAGTCCCACATACCCTGCATTCCCTTCTCAATGCTGTACCAAAGAATTTGTGGAGACAAATCCATCCAAAGATTCTAAACTCCATCAATTTAATTGCCAGTTGGGGTGGTATATACAGTGGATATAAAAAGTGTACACCCCTGTTAAAATGCCAGGTTTTTGTGATATAAAAAAATGAAACCACAATAAATCATTTCAAAACTTTTCCCACTTTAATGTGACCTATAACCTGCACAAGTCAAAGGAAAAACAAATCTGTTATGGGAAAAAATATAAAAAAAATAAAAAACGTACGATAAGCTGGTTGCATAAGTGTGCACACCCTTACACTAATACTTTGTTGAAGCACCTTTTGATTTAATTACAGCATTCAGTCATCTTGGGTACACACCTGCCATCAATTAAAGAGACTCTGATTAACCCCAGATAAAGTTCAGCTGTAGGATTTTTCTGACATTTACTTTGTTGCTACAGCAAAAAAAGTACAGTTGTGTACACTTACCATAAATGTAGATGTTCAAGTGTATTCACTGTTGCAGTCATCACTTTTGGGTTATCTGCTTGCAGTAGCCCTCATTCGGCCTGATTATCAAAGTCTTCGGTCCTGCTATGGTTGCTGTCTCATCTTCCGTGATGTCAGGTAGTCAGGTGTATAAAGCATGCAGCCGACGCCATTACATCAGTTTTGCTTGCCCCAGATGTCAGGTGCCCCCTAAATGGGAAGCAATTAAATATATATATATATATATATATATATATATATATATATATATATACACAAGGATATACCTCCAACAAAAAAGCAAATACACCCAAAAGCTTTTAAGCATAGCAAAGTAGAGTAGAGGTACCGCCAAAAGAAGTTAGGGGGCTGGAGGGAGGGTAACCAGGACTGCAACAGTGAATACACTCGAACACCTACATTTATGGTAAGTGTACACAACTGTACTATGTTCTTCATGTTTCTCTGTTGCAGTCATCACATTTGGGTAGATTCCCAAAGCTAAGGATGGGAGGAGGAATTTAGATAGCATTAGGACCAGCTATAAGGTCCTGCAAGACTGCAGTGGCAAAGCCAGCTTTAGAAAAAAATTGGCAAATGGTAATGCTTGGTGAAAATATGTAGAGAACTCCAGGTAGCAGCTTCTACGATATCTCTGGTAGGGACACCTCTGAGAAAGGCTGTGGTGGTAGATGCAGCCCTGGTTGAATGGGGTCTAATCCCCTGTGGGGTAGGTTTTCCATGGTGCTTATAGCAGAAATTAATGCAATGGCCTATCCATTTAGAAATGGTCTGCTTTGAAATAGCCTTCCTCTCTGCTCCTGCAGCAAATGCCACCAGCAGTTGTTCAGATTTCCATAGAGGTTTAGTCCTGTCCAAGTAAAATCTAAGTTGTCTGTGCACATCTAAGGAGTGCAGTATCCGTTCCCCTTTGTTCTGTGGATTAGAAAAGAAGGTTGGCAAATGAATGGACTGATTAAGAGCCACACTGGATACTACCTTCGGCATCAAAGAGGGATTGGTACTGAGGGACACCCTGTCTGCATGAATGATGATGAAAGGCTACACTGCCATAAGGGCCTGTAATTCAGATACCCTTCTTGCTGAAGATGTTGCTAAAAGGAAAGCTGTTTTCCAAGAAAGGAATTTTAACTCTGCAGTTGCAGCTGGCTCAAAAGGAGGAAGAGTGAGTTTTTCCAATACAAAATTAAGGTCCAAGGCTGGAGTTGGGGCTCTTCTGGGTGGTTTTACGTTTTTGGCCTCTGTGAGGAACTGCTTGAGCAGTGGGTGAGAAAAGAGGGGTGGTTCCATGTTGTAATGAGCTGAAATGGCTGAGGCATGAATTTTGATAGAGGAAAAGGAAAGGCCCTTGTGAAGCATCTCAGTTAAGTTATTGAAGAATCTGAGGTAAATTGTGCGCTGCTGTGGCCATCCCTTCAGTTTGGTTCCAGGCACAGAATCTTTTCCATTTTTCAACATAATATTTTCTAGTACTAGGCCTCCTTGCCTCCAAAATGACATCCAACACTTTTTTACTGAGGGATGGTAACGGAGAGATTAGGTAATTAGCCAAGCTGCCAGGTTCAGGGTTTGAAGTTGGTGGTGCAGAATCTGGCTCTCCTGATGAGACAGCAGGGTAGGGGTCTGAGGTAGGTGCCATGGGGCCAGCTGTGACACACTGCGCAAGAGGGGGTATCAGTGTTGGTGTGGCCAGTCTGGTACAATCAGTATCATCCTTGGTTTGTCCTGTTTGATCTTTAGTAGTACTTTGGAGAGGAGGAAAGGCACAAACTGATAGATTTTTCCAGCTGAAGGACAGAACATCCACTTTCCAAGCTTGTTTGTGGGGAGTCCTTGTGCAGAATTTGTCCAATTGGCAGTTCTGGGGGGAGGCAAACAGGTCTATATCTGGGATCCCCCATTTCTTGATCAACATGTTGAAAATCTTTGGTTCCAGTTTCCACTCGTGTGGGTCCATGAGATTTCCGCTTAGTTCGTCTGCCAGTGTATTTAGTTTTCTTAGCAGGAAGTGAGCCTGTAGATGAACTTGGCAGCTCAAGGCTGTGTTCCACAGATCCATGGCTAGTCTGCAGAGGGGGTAAGAATGGGTACCTCCCTGTTTGTTTATGTACCACATAACAGTGGTGCTGTCCGTCTTTACCATTAATTGTCCTAGAGGAATGTGGTTCTTGAAGGCTGTCAGAGCATTATGTACAGCTAACATTTCTTTTTTATTGATGTGTAGGTGCATTTGACTTGGGTTCCATTTGGCCTGAATGCACTAACTTGCCAGGTGAGCCCCCCATGCATAGTCTGATGTGTCTGTTGTTAGGATTTGGGCGGCAGGGGGTAGACTGAATGGTAGTCTCTTGTTTTGGTGGCAGGCCTCTGCCCACCAAAGGAATTCTAACCGTAGGCAAGGTATGATAGGAATCATTGCTTCTAGATCCTAAGAATGTTGACACCATAGGCTTTTTAGATACCATTGTAGTTTCCTCATATGCAGTCTTGCATATGGAATTAGTAGAATGCACGAGGCCATGAACCCAAAGGCTTGCAGTATTTTCCTTGCAGATAGCAGGGTTTTTGTGGCCACTAGTTTGAAGTAAGCTGTCAAATGAATTTGTTTCTCTGGCGTGAGGAAAGCCATCTGGGAAGTTGTGTTTAAGCTTGCTTCCCAGGAATATAATTTGTTGACAGGGTACCAGCTGTGATTTATTTTAGTTTATGGTGTATCCCAGACAAGTTAACACCTTTTGTACAAATGCCAGATGATTCAGAAGTATGTCCTGGCTTTCTGCCTGAATTAGACAATCGTCCAGGTATGGGTATATTTGAATATTTCTTTGCCTGCAAAATGCAATGACTGGAGCTAGGCACTTTGTGAATACCCTGGGCACAGTAGATAAGCCAAAGGGCAGTGCCGAGAACTCACAGTGCATGCTGCCTGCTTTGAAGCGTAGGTATTTTCTGCAAGATTCCCTGACTGGGATGTGCAGGTAGGCTTCCTTTAAATCCAGTGTTGCCAACCAGGCATCTTTGCCCATCATGGGAAGCAACTGGTGAAGAGTTAGCATCTTGAATTTTGGAATCACCAAAAAGGTGTTTAGGATAGACAGGTCCAGGATAGGACACCAGGAGTTGTCTTTTCTGGGTACCAGGAAAAGTCTTGAGTAGAAACATTGCCCCTTTTCCTCTTCTGGTACAGTCTGAATAGCCTTTAATCTTAAAAGAGAGAGTACTTGCTTTTGAGCCTCTGCCCACTGATTTGGGGGTAGATCTGGCTACTGTTTGGGGTTGGTAACGTGTGGAATGGAAATCTGTATCCTTGGGAAACTATGTTGTGATGAATCTGTCCCTCAGCACGCTCTCTATATAACCCCCGTCAAGTTTCTAAGTCTCCCGCCTTTGTGGTGAGGGAGGATCTAGATTTTTGAGAGGGTATATATTATTCAAATCTAAGCTGGAGTTCTTTCAGTCGGGCAGCATAAGACATATTTTGAGACCCCTTTATATCCTTTTAGGAACTTTTGGGGCCTTCAAGCTGCATCAGGTGTCTGGGTCAGATACATCCGAGCGGGGCATTGTACTCAATCATAGGTCTAATGTGTAGAGATTACCTGGGATGAGCGACTGACCTCCTTGATCTAGATGTAGATCCTTCTATCAGAACCCTATAGGTTAAGGTCTTTTCCTAACTACTTTAGCAACATAGTGTCAACCGAAGACAACTGTCACTTCAAACTCCCAGATCCCTGACTTGATTTCTGGTGGCATGCTCATTGTGGTTATATGGCTAGTAGGGGTAACCTTGTTTTTCCCGAAGAGGTATGACTATTGGCGCTTGGCGTTTATGACAGTTATCCATTTCTGTGAGATATCTGTGTCAGATGTGTTTTTCCCGACTATAGCAGTTTGCAGTCATCTGCAAACTTTGTCAGCCATAACCCTCCTCCTGTGTTTTTTTTCTGTACCAGAAGTAGATGCGAACAAGAGAAGGGGAGGGACTACTGGGTGTCTGTGGGGACACCAACTTGTGACGAGCTTTGAGTCTGACAAGGCTCTCTGACCCTGTGGTTGTGGGTAAAGCTTAGCGCTAGCCATCTTGTGATGTATGGGTATACATTCAAGCTGATACATTCTGCTGATATGATGATTTTTGATGATGGAGTGGGTGTGTAGAAGGGTCCAGGTTTTGCCAGGTCGGTAGGCTGGTATGGACCTCATCAATGGCGACTGTCTCGAAAAAATCAACCAAGTTTAGAGGCAGGATCTGCCTTGACAAAAACAAAACTGATTTGGGATCAGTCTGTGCCTGCAGTTCCTATGTCTTTGAGTTCCATTCCATTGATCCTCTCCATGGCTTTGCAGATAAGGCTTGTCAAGCTAATGGGGGCGGTAATTTCCAGGGTCTGTGGAGGCACCGCTTGAAGTGGGACCACCACACAGTGCCAGTCGCCCACTCCTTTGGATCCTGAGGTGAGGCTAGGCTTAATTAAACAGCTGTCTAACTGGCCTGGGTTTAATTCCTGAGTTCATAGAGCACACGGCCGGGGACACCCGGTCCCGTCCCATGGATGCTGTTTTTTGAGGGTGTGGGCAGTTCTCTACTTGAGATGTTTGGGGCTACAATGGGGCTACAATCCTCTGGAATAGATATCTTTCCTTTTGGGGAGGGAAAGCACTGAACACTGACAGCAGTGTGTAGTATGTGTGTGTGTGGTTTTTGTTCTTTAATTTTTCATTTTTTTTGAACTAATTTGCATATCTGGAGTTTTCCTAGGTTTCTAACTAGAAGGCCTTATGATTGTCTTTAGAGTCCTTGGCGATTTTTCTCTCAAAATTTGCCTTTGATGATTTATGAGACTCTTAGTTTTTTTACTTATAATGATCAAGGTATTGCTTACCTTTCAGGATTTTGCTCTATCTTGCATTGCTTCCTCAGCTTGTTTTGTTTTTTGTGTATGGCTGGGGTCCACCAGCTGGACGCTTGCCTTACCTAAAGTACAGAGTTTGTTTTGTTTTGTGTGGGATCAGTCTGTAAGGCATTTGTAAGTGATTCAAGCGTTTGAGTAATGTTTACCACTGGCTCAGGGGCAGTTAAAGGAGACCACACTAGTTTTTAGAAGTGTGAAATCGGCTTTTTGAGAAGTTTTTCGCTGTGGGGTTTTTTTTTTCAGGTGGGGGGAGGACGGGATGAGGACAGCAGATTAGAGTCTCACCAGTGAGGGGTCACCGGTGTGTATAACATTTGAACATTTTGATCCAATGTCCATGTTGATGATGTATGTTATGTTTTTGTGTTTTCGTGGGGTGTGGGAATATGTGTTTTGTGGCATCCATGGCATTTTGAGAATATGAACTCCTTTGTGTTAGGGGTTCTTGGAGTAGTTCTCCCATATTATCACAAAAACATTTGTCCTGGGTAATGAGTTCCCAGTTTTTTGCATGCAGAGCAAGCTTTCCCTCTAAAAGAGCAGTCAGTTGTGAAGTGCTTGGAAGTTTTAAAGTTGTCATTGAGACAGCTTACCATGGGGTGGGGGGGGGTCTTACTACTCCCTGATTTGGAAGTAAGAGCCCCCCACTGCTTAGCCCTGTGCGTACCCTGGGAATGAAGCCTGGGTGTTCTGCTGGTTTTGGGTTTGAACTGAGAAGGCCTGGAAGAGGCAGGAAAGGACCAATTTTTTGAGGGCCAATGCCTACTAAATCTAGGAGGCTGCACTTGTAAGAAATCTTTAACAGTTTGCATAGATTTAGCTTTTTCCTCCATCTTTTTAAGAACTTCTTCTGCTTTGTTGCCAAACAGGCAGTCCTGATTTAAGAGAGCATCCAGCAATTTATTTTTAACATGATATGGCAAAGACTGCTCCTTAAGCCAAGCATGCCTTCTAAGTACAGACCCGGTGACAGCAGCCCTGCAAGATGCCTCTAGTGAATCAAAACCACATTGCAAAATATGTTTTCCAGCCTGTTCAGCAGAATGCATTAAATCCTGTAAATACTTATTTTCAGCACAATCAGGAATCAACATAATTTTCTGTTTAAGCAATCCAATAATATGCTGCTGATACTTTAACATATGAAACTGGCAATTTAAGGCCCTGATGGCCAAGGTTGCAGAGGTGTATACCTTCTTACCCCATCTATCCAGGGCCCTGGAATCTCTATCAGAGGGGGTAGGATTTTTGGCAGTAGTAGCCTTAATGCCCTTGGGTCCCTGTGAAATGGTCTCAGGATCTGCAGTAGGATTTTTAAAAAGGAACTTGTGAGAATCAGGAACCCTGTAATATCTATCAGGTTTTCTGGAAACAGGAGGTAGAGAGTCAGGGGCCAAGCTAGATTCCGAAAAGGCATCGTCAACAATATCCAACACAGGAGGGATAGCTAAAGGCCTGTGTTGGGGCAGGAGTAAGAAATCTCCAAGCCTCTTTTCAGAATAAGAGTAATCCTGGCTTTCCCAGTGAAAATGCTCCCTAAGAGTATGCAAGGTTTCACCAAAAGAAAAATCCTCTAGGGGAGAAGCAGAGGGAATAGAGTCCTCTGCATCAAAATCCTCATAGGTAGATAAGGGTAAATCCTGGTCATCAGAGGAGACAGAAATTTCAGAATCCTGGTCAGAAGTATCATATATTCAAATCATATATCCAAATTCAGTCCTAGGTCTCTTAGAGGGGGAAGGTTGGCTTCCCCTGATTAAAGTAATAAGGTCTTCAGCCATTCTTATCATTTGTTTTTTAGGCATAGAAGCCTGACCATGCAGTCTGGGTGTCAGTTTCCTAGGCATGGTTCGAGTTTTAGGCCTAGAAGAAGAAGATGGCGTTGGTTTAATATGCAAGTCAGTAGGCCTGAATACACCCTCAGAAGTCGGTGTCTACACAGCGGCTCCGGACCCATCCAAGGTAGAGAAATCCGCAGGTTCCACAGTGGAAGCATCTCGCTGCATACCGGACACCGAATGGGTCTCAGTAGAGGCCCGCGAATCTGAAGTAGCGGGTATCAGGGGCTGCAAAAGCACCTCAATGAGTACCGGCGAACTGGCGACTAGCTTAGGAGAAGCGTCATCGGCAGCTTTGGACCTAGGAGGTGTGTCTCTGTCTTTATCTTTGCGTTTTTTCGGACTGTCAGTAGTCAGGTGGCTTACCGAAGACATATCTGGATAATTGACCCGAGTACCAAAATATTTTGAAGCGAAAATGTACCGACGATGAATAGTTTGTGGTTTAAATAAGCCACAAAACCTACAGCGAAGTACTTCGTGGTCAGGGCCTAGGCAAGGAATACAGTACAAATGAAAATCTTTATAAGGTATTTGCTTTCCACAAGAAATACAATTACTGACATCAGTTTAGAGCAAGAAAAAGTTTCCTCAACAGGGTACATAGCTTTAGTTGAAGACTTCGGTTCTGAAACTCAAAAATGAAAATTTCAGGAGTCGGCCGACCGGCACTTGCGAACTGCTTCGGACACTGCACGGCAAGAAAGACTGATGTAATGGCGTCAGCTGCATGCTTTATACCCCTGACTACCTGACATCATGGAAGATAAGACAGCAACCAAAGCAGGACCCAAGACTTTGAAAATCAGGCCAACTGAGGGCTACTGCAAGTAGATAACCCAAATGTGATGACTGCAACAGTGAAACACGAAGAACATCATGGTTCGCAGAGAGCTTACAAAGCATCAAAGGGAGCTCATTGTTGAGAGGTATCAGTCAGAAGTGCACAAAAAAATTTCCACAGCATTAGATATACCATGGAACACAGTGAAGACAATCAAAAAGTGGAGTGATGTTGCAAAGAACTGGACGTCCCTCCAAAACTGATGAAAAGACAAGATGAAAACTGGTCAGGGAGGCTGCCAAGAGACATACAGCAACACTGAAGGAGCTGCAGGAATTTCTGGCACGTACTGGTTGTGTACTGCATGTGACAACAATCTCCCGTATTCTCCATATGTCTGGACTATGGGGAAGGGTTGCAAGACGGAAGCCTTTTCTCGCACAATAAAAATCCAGGCCCGGCTAAAATTTGCAAAACAAACATCAAGTCTCCCAAAAGCATGTGGGAAAATGTGTTATGGTCTGATGAGACCAAGGTTGAACTTTTTGGCCACAATTCCAAAAAGTACACTTGACATAAAAACAACACTTCGCATCACCAAAAAAAAAACATCCCCGCAGTGAAACATAGTGGTGGCAGTATCATGCTTTGGGGTTGCTTTTCTTCTGCTGGAACTGGGGCTTTAGTTAAGGTGGAGGGAATTATGAATAGTTCCAAATACCAGTCACTTTTGGCCCAAAATCTTCAGGCATCTGCTAGAAAGCTGAAGATGAATTTCACCTTTCAAAATGACAATGACCCCAAGCATACATCCAAATCAACAAAAGAATGGCTTTACCAGAATAAAATTAGTTTTGGAATGGCCTAGCCAGATCCCAGACCTAAATCCAATAGAAAATCTGTGGGGTGACCAAGAGGGCTGTGCACAAGAGATGCCCTTGCAATATGACAGATTTGGAGCACTTTTGCAAGGAAAAGTGGGCAAATATTGCCAAGTCAAGATGTGTCATGCTGATAGACTCCTACCCAAGAAGACTGAATGCTGTAATTACATCTAAAGGTACTTCAGCAAAGTATTAGTGTAAGGGTATGCACACTTATGCAACCAGCTTAATGTACTTTTTTTATTTTTTTACATTTTTTCCTCCTAACAGATTTGTTTGTTTTTCAATTGAATTGTACAGGTTATAGGTCACATTAAAGGTGGGAAAAGTTTTGAAATGATTTATTGTGGTCTCATCTTTTTATATCACAAAAACCTGGCATTTTAACAGGGATGTGTATATCCACTGTATATTTCACCTCACTTGGATGCAAATAAAGTACAGTTTTGTACCTACCATAAATGTAGATGTTCAAGTGTTCACACTGCTGCAGTCATCACACTTGGGTTATCCTGCCGTCAGGCGGTCCCGCAGTCGGCCAGAGTTCCAAAGTCTTGGTCCAGCGTCAGTTGCTGTCGCTTCTTCCCTGACGTCAGTGCACCAGGGGTATATAAGATGCATCCAACGTCATTTTCTTCAGTTTTTCTTGCCCCAGATGTCAGGTGCCCCCAATAGGTAGGCAATACATATTGCTATATAAAAATATACATATAAAAATAAAACAATACCTTCAGTCACAAGCAAATACACCACAGAGGTTGTATAGGATAGAAAGGTATAGATAAGTCCAGCTAGTTCAGAGGGGATGGAGGAAGGGTAACCTGGACTGCAGCAGTGTGAACACTCGAACATCTACATTTATGGTAGGTACAAAACTGTACTATGTTCATCATGTTACACTGCTGCAGTCATCACACTTGGGTTGAATCCCAAAACTAAGGATGGGTGGTGGAACTAAAGAGGGTTTGGAAAGGCTAGAAGGCCCTGCAGATCTGCAGTGGCAAAGCCAGCTCTGGTTTTAGAGTATAGAGGTAAGTGATAGTGCTTGGTGAAGGTGTGCACTGAACTCCAAGTTGCAGCCTCCAAAATATCCTTGGTTGGTACCCCTCTGAGGAAGGCTGTTGATGTTGCTGTAGCCCTGGTGGAATGGGGCCTGATGTTACCAGGCACAGATTTCCCATGGTGTGTGTAGCAGAAACGGATACAATGTCCTATCCATATTGAAATGGTCTGTTTTGAGATAGCTTTTCCTTGAGATCCTGCAGCATAGGATACAAAGAGCTGGTCAGATTTTCTGAAAGCCTTAGTTTTATCCAAGTAGTAACGTAATTGCCTGTGAATGTCCAAAGAGTGTAGGAGCCTTTCCCCTTTGTTCTGGGGGTTTGGATAAAAGGTGGGCAAATGAATGGTTTGGTTTAGGGCCACACTGGATACTACCTTTGGCATAAAGGAAGGGTTAGTTTCTTAAAGAGACTCTGTCTTGATGAAAAATGATGAAAGGCTCCACTGCTATTAGGGCCTGTAGTTCTGAGACTCTTCGTTCTGAAGTTATTGCTAGCAGCAGGGCAGTTTTCCATGATAGGAACTGTAGATCAGCTGTGAAAGCTGGTTCAAAGGGCGGAAGTGTAAGCTTTTCCAAAACAAAGTTGAGATCCCAAGTTGGTGTTGGTGCTCTCCAGGGCGGAATTATGTTCTTAGCCCCTCTGAGGAACTGTCTTAGTAATGGATGTGAAAATATAGGAGGATCCGTGTTGTATTGAGCTGAAATAGCTGAGGCGTGGATCTTAATAGATGAGAAGGAAAGTCCTTTGTGCAACATCTCAGTTAAATATTGAAGAATCTGAGGAATATTTGGGACAAGGGGATTTTAGCCTTTAGCCTGGTTCCAGGCGCAGAATTCTTTTCCATTTGTCTGAATAGACTTTCCTGGTGCTGGGCATCCTGGCCTCCAGAATGACGTCCATCACAGCTTTAGAGAGAAGTGTTGACTGGTTGTTTAGGCAATTTGCTATGCAGCCAGATTTAAAGTCTTGAGCTGGCTGTGTAGAATCTGATTGTTTTGCTGAGTGAGCAGGTGAGGAATTTGAGGTAAAATCCATGGTGGGCCTTGAGCCATGTTCCTTAGTATTGGATACCAGTGTTGGAGTGGACAGTCTGGAGCAATGAGTATCATTTGTGGCCTCTCTAATCTGGCTTTCAGCAGCACCTTTGCCAGAAGAGGCAGTGGAGGAAAGGCATACACTGTCAATGTTTTCCAATTGAATGAGAGGGCGACCACTTTCCAGTGGTATGTCATTGTGCAGAATTTCCGTAGTTGGTAGTTTTGGGGGGAAGCAAACAGATCTATGTCTGGGCTCCCCCATTTTTGAGTTATCATTGCGAATACTTGTGGACCTAGTTTCTACGCGTAAGGATCTGTGATGTTTCTGCTTAGATTGTCTGCCAGTATGTTTTTCTTTCCTGGCAGGAATTGTGCTTGTAGTTTAACTTGGTAAGTCAGTGCTGTGTTCCACAAGGTCATTGCTTGTTTGCATAGGGAGTGGGAGTGTGTGCCCCCTTGCTTGTTTATGTACCACATTCACTGTGGTGTTGTCCGTCTTTATTAGGAGTTGTCCTGGATGTAGGAGGTCCTTGAAAGCTGTTAGGGCATTTTGTACAGCTTTTTTTGATTGATATGTAGATGCCTTTGGTTTGCAGACCATTTGCCCTGAATACACTGTCCTGCCATGTGTGCTCCCCAGGCATAATCCAATGCATCTGTTGTTATAGTTTGCCTGGCTGTGGGTAAGGTAAAAGGCTGACCCTTGTTGAGGTGACATGCCTGAGCCCACCATAGAAACTCCTGTTGAAGGCAGGGAATGAGTGGAATTATTGTTTCCAAGCTGTAGCTGTGTTGAGTCCATATGCTTTTTAGATACCATTGTAATTTCCTCATATGCAGTTTTGCAAATGGTGTTAGTAGTATGCACGATGCCATGAATCCCAAGGCCTGCAGAATTTTTCTTGCAGGGAGTTGGGTCTTTGTTGCTATCATTTTGAAGTATTGAGTCAGTTGTCCTTGCTTGTCTGGCATGAGATAAGCCATCTGGGCCGTTGTATTCAAGCTGGCACCCAGGAATATTATGTCTTGTGAGGGCACTAGTTTTGACTTCTTTTCGTTTACTGTGTACCCTAGGCAACTTAGTAGGTTTTTTGATGAACGCCAGATGCTTTAATAGAATGTCCTTGCTTTCTGCTTGAATAAGGCAGTCGTCCAGGTATGGATATATTTGAATCCCTCTTTGTCTGCAGTATGCAATTACTGGTGCCAGGCATTTTGTGAAGACCCGGGGTGCAGTAGATAAGCCAAAGGGCAGTGCAGAGAATTGGTAATGGGTTGAACCTGCAATAAATCGGAGGTATCTTCTGCAATTTTGTCTGATAAAAAACATGACATGCAGGTATGCCTCCTTGAGGTCCAACGTTACTAGCCAAACCTTCTTGCCCAGCATGGGAAGAAGTTGCTGTAGTGTTAGCATCTTGAATTTGGGTACTTCCAGGTATGTATTTAGAATTGAGAGGTCCAGAATGGGTCTCCAGGCTTTGTCCTTTCTGGGAACTAGAAACAGTCTTGAGTAAAATCCTTGTCCTTGCTCCTGTGTAGGAACCTGTTGAATGGCTCTCATGTCCATGAGAGCTGAAATTTGCTTTTGAGCCTCTGCCCATTGATTTGGTGGCAGGTTTGGCTTTCCTTTTATCTTTGGCAAAGTGTGAAAGTGGAATCTGTATCCTTGAGATACAATATTTAGGACCCATTTGTCTTTTGTGATGATGTGCCAATTGTCTGCAAAAAGTGCTAGTTTTCCCCCCAAGGGAGCTGCCAAGAGAGTTTTGCTTGGTAGTCTGAGGGGGTAAGTCATTGTGTTTGTCTTCTGGTAGTTTGAGACCTGTCTTCTCCTCCTTTTTGGGTTGTGGCACCCCATTGTCGTGGCTGGTAAGAGCCTTGTGGCTAGCTTCTGCCCCTTGGGCGTCTGTATCTGCCCCTCTGTGGTCTGGCAGAAGCTGGAAAGGACCAGTTTTTGGTTGGCCAATTTCTGCTGAAACGAGGGGGTTGAACCTGTAAAAAATCCTTGACCGTCTGCATAGATTTTGCCTTATCCTCCATTTTCTTTAAAACTTCTTCAGCTTTTACACCAAATACAACATCCTGCTGTAAAGGTGCATCCAATAACTTTGCTTTAACATGATCAGGTAAAGTTTGTTCTTTTAACCAAGCATGCCTACGTACGACAGACCCTGTCACTGCTGCTCTACAAGAAGCTTCCAATGAATCAAATCCACACTGCAAAGTATGTTTTCCCACTTGTTCAGCTGAATGCAACAAATCTTGCATCTCCTTGTAATCTGGCTGTTCTGTATGTGCGAGCATTTTTTGTTTTAATTGAGACATCAGATATTGTTGATATTTCAGCATGTGAAACTGACACTTTAAGGCCCTCATAGCTAGAGTAGCTGAGGTATATACTTATTTTCCCCATCTGTCTAGTGCTCTAGAATCCCTTTCAGAGGGCACAGGATTTTTAGCAATAGAGGCCTTAACCCCTTTGGGACCCTGGGAAATGGTTTCTGGGTCAGCAACAGGGCTTTTATACAGGAATTTGTGTGAGTCAGGGACTCTGTAGTATCTGTCTGGTTTGGCTGGTGCAGGAGGTAGTGAATCTGGGTTAAGGCTAGATTCTGAATAAACATCATCCACAATGTCTAACACAGGTGGAATAGCAAGTGGTCTGTGCTGGGGTAGTAAAAGGAACTCTCGGAGCCTTTTCTTAGAATCAGAGTAATCCTGGCCTTCCCAGTGGAAATGTTACCTCATAGTATGTAAGGTTTCCCCAAAAGAGTAGTCTTCTGGGGGAGATGCAGAAGGGATAGACTCTTCAGCATCAGAATCTTCAAAAGGGGGAAAGGAATATTCCTGTTCCTCAGAAGAGTCTGAGGAAATAGAAACCTGGTCAGAGGAAGCGTAGTCCTCCTCCTGCCTTGGCCTTTTATCAGGAGGGGGATGGGAACCCCTGATTAGGGTAATTAAGTCTTCAGCCATCTTAAGCATCTGTTTCTTAGACATGGGGCCTTGTACTGGAGACTGCTGTACAGTCCTCTTTGTTTTTAAAGGAGTTTTCAGGTTTGCATAGGATTTAATAACGAGTGTAGTCGGTCTGAAGACACCTTCTGCAACTGAAGGCATTTCAAGTGCACCGGAATCTCCTTTAGGCATGGAGTCGGAAGGGCCTAAAGGTAAAGGTTGTGGAGGCCTAGCAATCTCCGCTTCTGAATCGGATGTCGACTGGGGTTCTAAATCAGCGGTCGTCAGGGGCTGCGTAGGCGCCTCACTGAAAACCAGAGAACTGGCGACTGGCTTAGCAGAGGCCTCGGAGTCCGGTTTGGATCTCGGCTGCCTGTCCTTATCTTTGCGTTTTTTATCCATTCCGGTCGTCGGTTGCTCTGACGGCATGATATAATTAAATTTCCTACCAAAATAATGTTGGGCGAAATCAAACCGACGTTTAATAGTTTGTTTATTAAACCTAGCACAAAACCGACAACCTGTGATGTTGTGGTCTGGGCCTAGACAAGGAATACAGTAAGAATGAAAGTCCTTATGAGGTATTTGCTTCCCACAAGAAATGCAATTGTTAACTTTTTCTGACATCGGACTGAGGCAAGAAAAGGTTCCCCAACGGGGTACTTAGCTTTATGAAGACTTCGGTCTGAAATTCGATTTGAAAATCTCAGGAGTCAGCCAACCGGCACTTGCGAACTGCTTCTGCTTCGGGCACCGTGTGGCAAGAAAGACTGAAGAAAATGGCGTCAGATGCATCTTATGTACCCCTGGCGCACTGACGTCAGGGAAGAAGCGATAGCAACTGACGCCGGACCAAGACTTTGGAACTCTGGCCAACTGCGGGACTGCCTGACGGCAAGATAACCCAAGTGTGATGACTGCAGCAGTGTAACACGATGAACATCTGTCTTCTCATAACCCACTTTCAAAGTTGGTACTAAACCTCTTAAATTCTAAAGCACAATCTGGTATCCCCTCCCAATCACTTTTACAGCATTGCCTGAGGAGATTTTGTTTCAATCAGAAACTTAACTTACTCTGTGATATTTTCGTCACCTCCCCAATCTAATTGTCTCTCTACATTCAACTACTAAACCAATAAATGGCAAATAATCTGTTTGTTAGCATAAAAAACAATATACTTCCTCCCACATCAATTTGCCTCCATTTCTTTGGTGTTCCCTGTAAAAGGGCTCTTTCCCACTGTCCCTTCACCTTTTACTTGGTGCCACTGACTTTCTTTGCATTCTTGTCCTTACAGTGAATCCAACTGCCACCAACTACTTTGACCTTTGTTTTTTTTTTTTTGCTAACATTTAGCACCCATCAAAATCTCTAGTATCCAACATGCATATAACTCTGCAATATTCTTTTTGTGCTCATGGTGACTCTCTCTCCACAAAAGCTACTTACATATCTAACAACCCAGCAGCTCCTCCATTCATCATAGCTTTCTACCATTTAGAAGTATAAGCTCCCCAAAAGATATACACGCCTCAAGTGGGTAGCTTCAACGCAGCCTTTCAACCTTGGGAGTACTAGCCCCCCTTTTCAGTAGGATGGTAGGAAAGACTTCTACAGACGGATTCTGAAAGTCTTACCTTTGTATATCAACCTTTTCAGTTTCTTCACTATATTAACCTATATAAATTTATCCAATCATAGAAGTAAGATCTAATTACAAATAATACCAATGGCACCAGATACCGCTGTGGTGGTGCTGCGGTAGTGTTGTCGCCTCGTAGTAAGATGCTGTCCGGTTCGATTCTCAGGTAGAGCGTCTTCTGCGTGGAGACATGCGTGAATGGGCGTACCTTCGTTGAAGGTTGTGCATCAGGGCTGGTAACTCGGCACGTAAAAATCAACTACCAATCATTAGCGGACCAGAGTTCCGCTCTGGCGACCCCTAACGGGGAAAAGTCGAAAGAAACAACAACAACAACCAATGGCACCAGATAAGTTACATTTGCAATTACAAAAAAGGAAAACAAAAAACATTTATATGGCGGCACCGACCCCACATCCCTGGAATTAAAATATACTAACGCTATGGTCTTACAAAAACAAAGAAAAGACAAAAGTCCAGGAATTATATAATAGTCAATATAATGAACTTAAATTGTTACACAATTAGACAAACTATACTACCAACAAAAAACACCAGTGTTTCAGCACATAACATGTCCAACTGTAAGTCATATAACACACACACACACACAAATATTTATGCTTGTGTATAACATATATATATATATATATATATATATATATATATATATATATATATATAGACATCTGTGTATACACACACACACATATATATTATGTAGATTTACAAAGAAATATATATAGGTTCATAGTAGGTACTAGGCTATTGGCCCTAGGGCCTATATAAGCCTAGCAAAAAAGGTACCCTGGCTTTCGCCACACAAGAAAATTATTTTCCTGTGCTACTGTCGAGCAGAGCCACAGAAATGATCCCAGGGGTGAATTTCCTATTTCCCATCCAATCATTAAGATTTTTCTTGAAGAGTGCTAATAAGGAACTTTGTTTGATATAGATAGGTAGCTTGTTCCAGAGTATGGGAATCTGGGACAGGAATCTATCCCTCCAGCATGTTCTGTTTATTGTGGTGACAAGGTTTAAGTCCCTAGAGCATGTAGCTCGGAGGGATTGTGTTATCTTTAAGTGGAGCATGTCCAACAGCTCTGGGTTTGACATAGCTTTGTATGCTAGGCAGAGATCGCCTCTGAGTAGGCGACATGCGACGGAGTAAAGTTGGAGATTTTTGAGACAGTCTGCATAGGGCATTTGTTTGAGGCTTAACTCACTTAACTAGGTATAAATCCCTATGTCACAAGATGGGTTGCCAACTGGCTCACTGACAAAACCCACACTGTGAAAGTAGCAGACTCCAAATCCAACTTCAGACCGGTGACAAGTGGAGTACCACAGGGTTCAGTCCTGGGTCCTCTCCTGTTTGTCATCTACTTCCCTGATGTACAGGCTAACACAGAAGGTCTTTGGCTAATGAAGTTCGCAGATGACAGCAAACTAGGAGCCATAATCAAAACTCCTAACGATGTGGACATCCTACAAAAAGGCCTCACTGAAACAGATGCCTGGTGTCAAAGCCATGGCCTCAAGCTCAATGCCAAAAAGTGCACTGTCATCCACTTTGGTAAAAACTCTGTACCCATGAACATAGGCAGTAGTAAACTTAACACCAAAAGTATGATGAGACCTTGGAACACAGGTGGACAGTAGTCTCTCCTTTGATAATCACATTGCCACAGTAGTCAGGAAATCCTTCTACGTGGCACACCTCATCACAAAAGGTTTCTCATCCAGGAAGAAAGAGGTCATTTTTTCCCCTCTACCCATCACTCATTAGACCCATTATAGAGTGCAATGCCCCTTTTGGTATGTATCTCACAAGACATCTACAACAACTGGAAAGGCCGCAGAAATACCTCACAAAGAGGATTACCGGCTTCAAACAGATGCCCTAAGCAGACCATCTCAAAAAACTTCAGCTTTACTCTGTCACATATTGCCTACTCAGAGGCAATCTCTGCCTAACATACAAAGCTATGTCAAACCCAGAGCTGTTGGACATGCTCCACTTAAAGAAATCCCAATCCCTCTGGGCTACACGCTCTAGGGACCTAAGCCTTGTCACCACAATAAACAGAACATTCTGGAGGGATAGATTCCTGTCCCAGAGACTTCCCATAGTCTGTAATAAACTACCTATCTATATCAAACAAAGCTCCTCATTAGCAGTCTTCAAGAAAAATCTTGATGACTGGATGGGAGATGGGAAATTCACCCCGGGGATCACTTCTGTGGCTCTGCTTGACAGGGGCACAGGAAAATTATTTTCTTGGGTGACAATAGCCAGGGTACTGTTTGGCTAGGCTTACATAGGCCCTAGGTCCAATAGCCTAGTACCTACCTATGAAGGTATGAGGCCTAGCCCAGGTTGCGGCCGCACAAATGTCATTCAACGATGTTCTCGCACAGAAGGCTGCAGAAGATGACACTGATCCTGTAGAGTGGGCCTTTACTCTGCCAGGTAAAGGGTGCCATTCTTGCCATAAATGAAAATAATACAATTTCTCAACCAAGTGGCTAAAGTAACTTTTGAAACTGGACAATATAATCTGGATTCAGAAAAGGCCAGAGCTGTTGGACATGCTCCACTTAAAGAAATCCCAATCCCTCCGAGCTACATGCTCTAGGGACCTAAACCTTATCACCACAATAAACAGAACATGCTGGAGGGATAGATTCCTGTCCCAGAGACTTCCCATACTCTGGAACAGACTACCTATCTATGTCAAACAGAGCTCCTCATTAGCACTCTTCAAGAAAAATCTTGATGATTGGATGGGAGATGGGAAATTCACCCGGGGATCACTTCTGTGGCTCTGCTCGACAGGAGATGCAGGAAAATAAGCTGTCAAGCGTGGACTAAGGTCAGGTCCCAAGGTACAGGTTTTTGGCTAGGCTTATATAGGCCCTAGGGCCAATAACCTAGTACCCTCCTATGAACCAAAAACAGCTGGTCAGATTGTCTATTAAATTTAGTCCTGTCTAGGTAAAAACGAATTTGTCTATGTACATTCAAGGTATGCAGGCAATATTCCCCTCTGTTAGAATGATTAGGAAGAACACTGGCAAATCAATAGTCTGATTGATAGATAACTCAGAAACGACCTTGGGCAAGAAGGTCGGATTGGTCCTTAATGAAACTCTGTCTTGTGAAAGATGAGGTGGGGGGGGTTGATAGACAAGGCCTGTAATTCAGAAATACGTCTGGCAGGAGTAATAGCAACTAAGAACAGCGTTTTCCATGACAGGTACTTTTGATCACAGGGAGATGCAGGCTCAAAGGGAGAAGCTGTCAAGCCTTGAAGGACTAAGGTCAGGTCCCAAGGTTGAACAGGTTCTCTGAATGGAGGCTTTAGTTGGGTTACGTCCTTCAGAAAGGTCTTTTATACAAGCCCTTGTGATTCACATATATTTATACACCTTTTAAATGTATTTGTCATGAAATAATTTGACTTTTATATATTTTATTTATATTTATATATAACTATATCTCTTTAAAGAAATATAGATTATTTCTTTATTGTACTGTACACAAATATGTATCCCTTCGTTGGTGACATTCAGCATACTGGACTTTTTAATGCGAGCAATGCATTTATATTTACATAGCATGCAGCACTGACAAATCTATTGTAACTTTAAGGACAAGTGTTTTTTCATGTTAATTTACTAATTGTTTAATTGCTATGGTTTTTAAGGTTTAAATATGTTGTTAATTGATTTTTCTTGTTGTCTGAAGAAGGTAGGACACTGAGCCTACCAAAAGCGCTCATTAAACAGTGTTCGTTTGAAGTTATTTTGGTTTCCGACTTTGCTTACAGTGCTACCCGCCTTTTTGTTTTCAATAGTTTGTTTTCAATTCTCCAGAAAGGTCTTACAAAGTCTGTGTGACATTAAGGAAGAGCCCTGAAAGCCATTATGAAAATTAGAAATCGCAACCAAATGAACACAAACTGTGGAGGCTGCTAGCCCCGATTTAAAAACGTCTGAAAGATATTCTAGCACAATACAAACAGGGGCTGTAAAAGAATCCATTTGTTTATCTTGTAGCCAGAAAGAAAATCTCTTCCATTTGCTTCGGTAGAGTAGTCTGGTGGATGATCTATGAGAGGCAATCAGGATGTCATGCACAGGGGAAGATAGATCATGCTGCCTGGCAATCACTGGAAGTGGATAAACCAAGCTGTCAGTTTCAGGCTGGATAGGTTTGGATGAACCAGATTATGTGGGTGAGAGATCAACTCTGGAGTTGGACTAAGAATCCATGGTCAATCTAGCAGATGAGGCCACAGGAAGGGAAACCAAACTTGTCGATGCCAATATGGAGCAATGAGGATCACTTTGCTCTTCAACCGACGTGCTTTCTTGAGGAACAGGGGAACGAGGGGTATCGGAGGATAGGCATATAACAGACCAGAGGGCCAATTGTGGACTAGAGCATCTCTCGGTGACTGTCCCCGAGGGGGGATCGAGGCAAAGTTGTTGCTGCACTTGTGATTGGACAGGGACGGGGGACGCAAATAAGTCGCAGCAAGGCTGGCCACAGTGGTTGAAAATCTTCGCTGCTACTAAAGGATTGAGAGACCACTTATGAGGCTGTAGAGTGCATCTGCTCAACTTGTCCGCTATCATGTTGGAGCTCCAGGGAATGTGTGTCGCTATCAGAAAATGGTTGGAGTCTACCGCCCATTGCCATATTCTCATGGCCTCTCGACAGAGTGGGTATGATCTGGTTCCCCCTTGTTTGTTGATGTACCAGAATACTGACATGTTGTCTGACTGAATCGCAATATTCCCTGATGGAAGGATCGATTGGAATGCTTGCATCGCTAGTAGCACTGCCCTCAGTTCTAGGACATTGATATGCAGATGGGCCTCCATCTGTGACCAAGTGCCTTGGACTGTCTTTCCCTGAAACAGCCCTCCCACCCCATCAGGGAGGCATCTGTGGTCACTGTGGCATTGGGCTGATGAGGGGTGAAGGTTGTTTGACATCCACCAGAGCAAGTCCTGTTTGCAAATCTTGGTTATTCGAATCGGTGAAAGTTAAGGGGTGCTGGGATGGGTACCACTAAGTAAGAAGCAGCCACTGAAGAAGCCTCATGTGTAGCCTTGCTAGGGGGACTATGGTGATGGAGGCAGCCATTGATCCCAGCAATTGAAGAACAGATCAAGCTAAGGCTAGATTTTGTGAAAGTATTGCCTGAATCTGTTCCTTTATCCTCTGAAGTCTGTGATCTGGTAGAGAGGCTGTACAAGTTACTGTGTCCAGAATCACTCCAATGTACTCTGAGTGACTCGGAGTAAGGTTTGACTTCTTCCAGTTTATCGATATTCCAAGCTACTGGGCAGTGTTTAGGGTGTAAGTCAAGGCCTGATCCAGTAGACATCTTGTTGGGGCAGTAATGAGCCAGGCGTCTAGGTAGGGAAACACCTGGAATCCTTGAAGCCGCAGGTGAGCTGCAACTACTGCCATGCACTTTATGAACACTCTGGATGCTGCAGAGAGTCTGAAGGGCAGTACGCGAAACTGGTAATGACTGACTCCTGCCCGGAAGAGTAGATATCTTCTTGAGCACCTTTCCACCTTTATGTGGTAGTACACGTCTTGAAGATCTATGGAGCATATCCAATGGTCTTTTTCCAAAAGTGGAAGTATAGACTGAACCGTGACCATCCGGAATTTTTCTGTCTTTACAAATTTGTTTAGGGCGCTGAGATCCAGAATTGGTCTCCAGTCCCCTGTCTTTTTTGGCACCAAAAAGAATCTTGAATAGAAGTCGAATCCTGTCTGGTCTGGGGGGACTGTTTGGATGACTCTTTTTCAAAGCAGCTCTGATATTTATATAGCTGCGACTTTCCTTTGACTGGGTGGTACGTCAGGTAAGCTTCTGGGTAAGGGGGGAGTAAATAAGAAAGGAATATGGTATCCTCCGGTGATGAGCCTTTGTACCCAAGCATCTGTGGCTATGGTTTGCCAGGCAGAAGGGTACAAGGAAAAATGACCCCCGACTGTTTCCAGAGGAAAGTAATCAGTCTGCTCCTCAGCAGCACTGATAGGGCTGTCCAGAGAAAGATTCCCTGGAACCCTGGCTTCACGAACCTCCCCTGCCCCGAAAGGGGCGTCTTCCGTTAGAGTCCCCCCCACTGCCTCTAAGGGAAAACTCGGCCCGAGAGTCATAAAAGGGACCCTGAGACTTATTGTGCCACATTTTCCCACTCTTCTGATTCCTAGAATAGAACCGCTGATGAGAAGATAAATGGACACCCACGGCAGATAGGGTCTTACTGTCCTGTTCACATCTGGCCAGTGTATCTTTTACCTTGGAGTCAAACAAAGTAGTGGTCTCATTAGGGGCGTTAAGGAAGGAATCCTTGAAGGGATCCGCAAAGTCACAAAGGTGCATCCAGGCATGATGTCTCATGACTATGCCTGCACCCGCAGCTCTCACCGCTCCCTCAGTAGCATGTGATATCAAATGCATTGAGGAATTGGAAACTGATTCTAGGGTCGTTAACTGCTCCTGCCAAGGTCTCAGAGAGTTTGGACACCAGGTATCTCTGTAGCCATGTGTAATGTGCCAGGTAGTTCAAGGACCTAACAGCAAAGGTCGATGAAGTGAAGACTCGCTTCCCTAATCTGTCCACCGCCCAGGAATCCTTACTGGGTGGGTGAACATCCTGGCTCTCCTCTGCCAGGTCCTTCTTTGTAGCGGCAGCCATCACCATGGAGTCTACTGAGACCTTTCGACCAATGGGGGCACTCTTCTGGGGGAGAAAGGATTTTGTCCGGCCTACGAGGTATGGCCTCCACAGAGTCCGGTGCCTTCCATGCATGCTGCACGATGAGCTTGATGAATTCATCGGCAGGTGGGGTAACCCAGGAGGTAGGGGGCCAGGCACAAAAAGCCTGCAGGAACACATACTCCTCTGAGGAAGGGTTAGAGGACTTCCATTTACCTCTCTGCTTTAAAATTTTATTTTGAGGATGTCAACAAAGGAAACCTCATCAGAAGGTGAACGTGGGGACCCCTCCCTGTCACCGTAATCTGTGTCTTTGGTGACTGACTCTTCCATGGAGTCTGTGTGCTTCCTCTTACATGTAGACTTGCGGTGGACTTCCTCAGTCAGAGACTCTGGGGAAGGCTGCAAGGATGGTGTCTCCAGGGGGAGAATGGCCGGAGACTCTTGAGCCCGGAGTCCAGGGGTTGCGATTTGAGAAAGTTGAGGCTCAGAGGAAGTTTTAGTCTCTGACAGAGGCAGCCAGTGTACTCTCCAAGGCCGGGAGGGTCAGCCCGCCCGAGGAGGGATGCCTCAAAACCTCCACAGAGGTCGGAGTATAAGTAGGAGTCTGTGGAAAAGGGTGATCAACTCCAGAGGGGAGAGAGACACTTGAAGTGACAGGAATTCCTCTGGCCAAAAGCAGCTGGTCTATAAGACGCATCACATCATGTTCAGAAAGGCTTCTGGTAGACCTCATTGAAAGCCCTGAAGGCGATTCAGGCCTGTCCAAGAAAGGGATAGCACGAGGTGTCTGAGAATAGGTAATGTCTGCACCGACACCATCTGCGTCGAAAAAGCATGCAAAGAAGAAATTGTTGGTGCCGAAGGGGTCCGCGCCAAAAACTGTCAGCGCCAAAGGGGTTTGTACCGAGAAAACTGGACGGTGCCGAAGGAGTCTGTACTGAGACTTCAGTCGATGTCAAAGATGACTGTGCCAATATACCAATTGGTGCCGAGAAAGTCTGCACTAATTAGTCAGTGTCATAGTAGTCTGCACCATGAAGGATGAAGTCTGCGTCGAAAGCAACGGTGCAGAGGGACCAGCAGACATAATCGGAGACAGAGTCAAGTGAGTCGGTGCCGAAGCAGCTGCTGGCACCAACGACTCTGACAATTTAGCTGTTTTATGGTTCAATTCCTTAGGGTCTCCAGAGGGAGACAATGGAAGAGACTTAGACCTTTTATGTTGTTTGAAAGGAGAAGATTCCTGTGACCCAGAAATAGCCTCGCAGAAAGAGGTCTTAAGGAGACCCTTTAGTACTAGTTTATTTTTATGTTCTTTCAAAGTCCTGGCAGAAAAACCTTTACAAATCTGACAGGGCGGCTTCACTGTGAGATGAGGCATGCCCAAACAGTAAACATACAAATCATGCATGTCAGAGTGAGGCAGTTTGTGTCTGCACTCCGAACACCTCTTAAAGCCTGGACTCCCTTTCTTCTCAGACATATTATCCACAAAATATTAAAAAACTAGGCATACACACACTGTAGCAAGGCCCAAGTGAGGGTGAGGAAAGACTACCAACAAAGGTAGTAGAAGATACCAAAAAGGTACAGGTAATAAAGAAAAAGAAGATACGACTTAAAGGTGAAAAACAAAGAATTCTGTGAGAAAAATCTCAAAAAATTATCGACAGGAACCGCTTGACATGGCTGTTCATAGGTTCATACTAGGCTATCTGCCCTAGGGCATTTATAAGTCTAGCCAGTGTGTGTTTGGCTTTCGCCACCCATTTTAAATTAATTTTGCTATGCCTTTTTTTGAGGTTAATATACTGTGCCTCTGTCTAACAGTGACACAGAAGTGATAGCCGGGGTAAACATACGATCTCCCATCCACTCATCAAGATTCCTCTTGAAGAGAGTCAATGAGGGACTCTGCCTAACCTGGACTGGGATTTTATTCCAGAGTGAAGGGAGCCTCTGGGTTATGAATCTGTCCCTCCAGCATGTCCTATTTATTTCAGTGCTGAGGTTCAAGTCTCTGGAGCGTGGCTCGATGGGATTTGGATTTTCTGAGGTGCAGCATGTCCATTAATTCCGGGTTGGACATGGCTTTATAGGTTAGGCACAGATCGCCTCTGAGCAGGCGGTATGCCACTGAGTAGAGCTGGAGTTTCTTTAACTGGGCAGCATATGGCATCTGTTTGAGCCCTTTGATCCTCTTGGTGAGGTACTTTTGGGGTCTTTCCAGTTGCTGCAGGTGTCTGGTAAGGTACATCCCAAAAGGGGCATTGTACTCAATTATGGGCCTGATGAGGGATGAGTAAAGAGGCACGATGACCTCCCCTGATCTAGATGTGAATCCCTTCATGATTAGGTGGGCTATATAAAATGTTTTTCTAACCACTTTGGCCATGTGGTTGTCAAATGAGAGATTGCTATCAACTTGGGTCCCCAGGTCCCTAATTACTTCTTCTGTACTTAATGGATTACCACCTATGTGGTAATTTGTGGGCACTTTGTTTTGCCAAAGGGATGACTATACACTTTTTGGCGTTTAGCTTGAGGCCATGGCTCTGGCACCACTTGTTTGTTTCTATGAGGCCCTTTTGGAGGATGCTTGTGTAGGCTGGAGAGTTGATTATGGCGCCCAGTTTGCAGTCATCTGCGAACTTGGTCAGCCACAGTCCTTCCGTGTTGGCCTGTACCGCCGAGAAATATATACCGAACAAGAGAGGTCCCAGGACTGAGCCTTGTGGGACGCCACTTGTAACTGGTTTGGAGTCTGACATGGCTCCAGCAATTCTAACCATGTGGGTTCTGTCCTTGAGCCAGTTTGCAACCCATCTAGTGACATAGGGGTTTATGTTTAAGCTGGTGAGCTTATCTATAATGCCAGAGTGGGGTATTGTATCAAGGCTTTTGCGAGGTCCAGGTAGGATGTGTGGACCACCTTCCACTCGTCAATGGCCTTGGTGACTGTTTCAAAGAAATTGACCAGGTTTAAGAGGCAGGATCTGCCCTTAACAAAGCCAAACTGGGTAGGATCCAGTGTCTGTAGGTCCCCAATATCTTTATTTATGAGGTCCATGATGATCCTTTCCATAGCTTTGCAGACCAAGCTAGTCAGGCTTATGGGGCGATAGTTTCCAGGATCCGTTGAGGCACCACCTTTGTGGAGAGGGACCACTGTTGCTGTACGCCACTCTTTGGGTACATTATCCTGTAGTAAGGCTAAGATTGAACAGTAGTTTTATGTTTGGGTTTAGCTCTTCTTGGAGTTCATGTAGGACGAGCCGGGACACCATCTGGTCCCATTGATGCTGTGTTTTTGCTTTGGAGGCGGCTCTTACCTGAGCATCTGAGATGTCAGGGGCAGCACTCTGTTGGGATAGATATTTGCCCTTTGGTGGGGAGGGAGAAGTTTGCACTGAACCTGTCAGCTAGGATGTTGGCAATGTCTGTGGGCTCGGTGTATTTTTTGTCATTTTGGACTAATTCTGAGCATATCTGGGAATTCCCACCCAGGTTCCTAACATAACTAAAGAAAGCCTTGTGATTATCCTTAGTGTCCTGTGCAATTTTTCTCTCGAAGCAGGCCTTAGACGATTTTATGAGTGCCCGTAGTTTTTTGCAAATACTGATCAGAGATGCCTTCCCTTTTTGGGATTTTGCTCTATCATGTAGTAGCTTCCTCCTTCTATTGTATAGTTTGTTTATGGCTGGGGTCCACCAGACAGGACGTCTGCCTTTGGAGGATTGGGTCTTGGTTTTATTTGGGATTGCATGATCCATGCATTCCTGAAGGTGCTCATAGAATGTGTTTATAAAGGATTCTGCGGTCTGGGCCGTATTTTCCACAGGCCTGGGGGCTTTGAAGGATTTGCTGGTGTCTTGTAGCTGCACACCAGTTAACAGACAGCAACTTTTGATTTTCAGAGTCTGCAGATTCAACTTCCAGTGGAAAAATGTACGATATTAACATCTTCTTGCTTTTGAAGTTTAGATTTGTTAGGTTCATAATTGTTGGGAAGCTAAATAACACTTTCAGCTGAAAAAAACTGATGGAAGTGAAACTTGTAGCAACTACAGAACTGCCTGTATTGGGGAAGGGTGGTCACAGATGGTGATACCCTCTGAAAGGAGGTGATGAGGCTTTGCTCCTCACACCGTGGTCAGTCTTTTCATCTATAGCTGCCTTCTTTCAGGAGGTGTCACTTAGCTGGAATAACCAGGTGTCTTAGATCCCACTGTAGGCTAGCTAACATGCAATGATTTATATTTGTAGACACTGTAGATTTAACATCTGAATTACAGTTTCCACATAATGCTTGACAGTACATTTAAGGCATATTCATTTAGATTTGCACTTCTGGCTTTTATGTCATAATTCAAAATCACTCTTTAACATAATAAGGAATCTCAAGCTTTAAGTGTGCAGATACACTGAGTATATGCTTCTTTTCTCATAACTTAGTCTCACCATTAATTTCACTTCTGAACTGGAAGTTTACAGCAAAACATAAATTAATTTTTACCTTGGCACAGTATTAAGCAGAATTAGGTATAAACTGCTTATCTGTTGTAACACTGGGACATTTCATTAGCAGTAGCGTTGCTGCCTCACAGCAAGAGGTTCTCCTGTTCGATTCTCGGCTGGAGCGCCTTCTGTGTGGAGTCTGCATGTCCTTCGAAAGACATGCGTGAATGGGAGGGCCTTTGTTGAAGGCTGGGCGTTGGGCTGGCACCTCGGCACCATAAAAATCTACTGCCTATCATTAGCGGACCAGAGTTCCGCTGTGGCGACCCCTAACCAGGAAAAGCCGAAAGAAGAAGAACATTACCAGAGTAGAATTTTATTGTACTAGAGTCACATCATGTTGCTTGGCTTCAACTTACCAACCTGTTAGCTCATCTAGTGTCTAGTAAAGCCGGTCAGTGACAACAACTGAGACAGAAGAGCCGGACAGGTGCTAGTAACACAGAAAAAAAGACATAAATGGAGACAGTATGGAGGGGCACTACCTGCTGACGGAGGAGAAACCAGAGAGAAATTGTTCAGCGTGCAGACAGGGGTTTGACTCTGAGTTTTTGAAACTTACACCAGGGCCTATACTTCTTAAACAGCTTATTTTTACATAACTGCAGTTTACATTTTCTCATCACAGTAGCAGACTTTCACAATGTCTTCAAAACATCTTCTGTATCTTGGCTTGATACCTAGCCAATTATACAACAATTTATTTGTTCTTTTAATGTTATTTTTTTGTTTACTTGCTGCTCTTTAAATCTACCATGCTTAGTCATATATACATTAATAAATGCAAACCTGAAAATAAAACAAAAGCTCAAGGATGCCAGTGGGTGTGGGGTCTGCAAAGGACTGGGGCAACTTCAAAGTAGAAAAAGGGAGCCACACATGGTATTGAGTTGGCTAATTAGCTGAGAAAGGCTACAAAGAAAAAGTACAGTTTTGTACCTACCATAAATGTAGATGTTTGAGTGCTCATACAGCTGCAGTCATAACAGATGGGTTATCCTGCCGTCAGGCGGGTCCTCGGTCGGCCGAATTCCAAAGTCTAGGTCCGGCGTCAGTTGTCGTTGCTTCTTCCCTGACGTCAGTGCGGCAGGGGTATAAAAGAGGCAGCCGACGCCATTTTCTTCAGTTTTTCTTGCCCCAGATATCAGGTGCCCCCAGAAGGAAGGCAAACATAATGTTATGCAAAGATGCAATGTTGATAAATCAAAAACAGTAGTTGTAAGCAAATACACCATAGAAGAATACCCCAAAAAGGTTATATGAAAAGTGTTTGTCATAAGGCCTGTCCTAAGAGGGGATGGAGGGAGGGAAACCTAGACTGCAGTTGTATGAGCACTGGAACATCTACATTTATGGTAGGTACAAAACTGTACTATGTTCATCGTGCATACAGTTGCAGTCATAACAGATGGGTAGAATCCCAAAGCTAAGTAAGGGTGGTAGGCACTAAGTGGAACTAGGAGGGGCTAGGATGCCCTGCAGGACTGCTGTGGCAAAGCCCACTCTAGATTTTGAGTATAGTGGGAGGTGATAGTGCTTGGAGAAAGTGTGCACTGAACTCCAGGTGTCTGCTTCCAAAATGTCCTTGGTAGGGACCCCCCCTGAGGAAGGCTGCAGAGGTAGCTGTGGCTCTGGTGGAGTGGGATCTGATGCATGCAGGCACAGTATTTCCATGAAATGAGTAACAAAAGCGTATGCAGTGGGCTATCCATTTTGAAATTGTCTGTTTGGAAATAGCCTTTCCTTGAGCACCTGCAGCATAAGACACAAAGAGTTGCTCAGATTTCCTGAATGGCTTTGTCCTGTCCAAATAGAAACAAAGTTGTCTGTGAATGTCCAAGGAATGTAGTAGTCTTTCCCCTTTGTTTTGTGGATTAGGGTAAAAGGTAGGTAAGTGGATAGTCTGATTCAAAGCTACACTGGATACTACCTTTGGCATAAAGGTATGGTTGGTTCATAAGGAAACTCTGTCCTGATGGAAAATGATGAATGGTTGCACAGCCATGAGGGCCTGTAGCTCCGAAACCCTGCGTGCTGAGGTGATAGCCAGAAGAAAGGCTGTTTTCCATGACAAGTACTGTAACTCTGTTGAAGAAGCTGGCTCAAGGGAGGAAGGGTCAGCTTTTCTAATACGAAGTTGAGGTCCCAAGCAGGGACTGGTGGTTTCCTTGGGGTTTTATATTCTTTGCCCCTCTGAGGAACTGCCTTAAGAGAGGATGAGAGAATAAAGGAGGATCTGTGTTGTATTGTGCAGAAATGGCTGAAGCGTGGATCTTGATGGAGGAGAAGGAAAGTCCATTGTTTAACATCTCAGCTAGGTACTGTAAGATTTGAGGTATATTTATTACCCAAGGATTCTGTCCCTTTTCTTGATTCCAGGCACAAAATCGTTTCCATTTGGCGGAGTAGGCCTTTCTAGTAGAAGGTCTTCTGGCCTCCAAGATGACATCCTGCACCTCCTTGGAGAGGAGAAACTGTTGGGAACTCAAGGAATTCTCCATGCAGCTAGATTTAGAGTTTTGAGATGGCTGTGAAGAGTTTTGTAGTTGTGCTGGGACAACAGAAGAGGGACTAGAGGTAGGATCCATGGTGGGGAATGTGTCAGGCTCTTCAGGAGCGGATACCAGTGTTGTCTTGGCCAGTGTGGAGCAATGAGAATCATTTTCGGCCTCTCTGCTCTGGCCTTTAATAGAACTTTGGGCAGCAGAGGAAGCGGCGGGAAGGCATAGACTGGCAATGTTGCCCAACTGAAGGATAGTACGTCCACTTTCCAGGCCTGTGGATGACAGGCCCTTGAACAAAATTTTTTCAACTGGCAATTTCTGTGGGTAGCAAAGAGATCTATGTCTGGCTGTCCCCATGCCTGAGTTATCTTTGTGAAAACTTGAGGATGCAACTTCCATTCGTGTGGATCTGTCATATTTCTGCTTAGGTTGTCTGCCAGTGTGTTTTCCTTCCCTGGCAGGAATTGTGCCAGTAGTTGAATTTGCAATTCCAGTGCTGTGTTCCATAGGGTCATGGCTTGCCTGCACAGGGAATATGAATGAGTTCCCCTGTTTGTTTATGTACCACATCACTGTGGCGTTGTCTGTCCTTATCAATAGCTGGCCTGGATGCAGTAGGTCTTTGAAGGTCATAATAGCCTTTTGCACGGCTAGCATTTCCTTTTGGTTGATGTGAAGGTGCTTCTCTTTTGGGTCCATTTTCCCTGAATGCACTGATCTGTCATGTGTGCTCCCAGGCGTAGTCTGAGGCGCCTGTTGTGATGATTTGAGTTGCTTGAGGTACACAGAAAGGAAGACCTGTGTTTCTTTGGCAAGCTTGAGCCCACCACATAAATTCCTTTTGAAGGCATGGAATGAGTGGTATAATTGCTTCCAAGCTGTGGCTGTGTTGAGACCATAAGTTTTTTACGTACCATTGAAGTTTCCTCATATGCAGCTTTGCACATGAGATTAGTAGGATGCAAGATGCCATGAATCCCAGAGCCTGCAGGACTTTCCTTGCAGTTAGCCTGGTGTAAGTTGCCATTTTTCTGAAGTATTGAGACAGTTGCCCTTGCTTGTCTGGCGTGAGGTAGGCCATCTGGGTGGTTGTATCCAAGCTGGCACCCAGGAAAATTATTTGTTGAGAGGGTATTAGTTTTGATTTCTTTTTGTTGACTGTGTATCCCAGGAAGTTCAACAGTTTTATTACAAACGCCAGGTGCTGCAGTAGTATGTCCTTGCTGTCCGCTTGGATCAGGCAATCGTCCAGATATGGGTAGATTTGTATCCCTTGCAGTCTGCAGAAGGCGATTACTGATGCCAGGCATTACGTAAGCACTCTGGGCGCAGTAGATAAGCCAAAGGGCAATGCAGAGAATTGGTAATGGGTTGAACCTGCAAGAAATCTGAGGTATCTTCTGCACTCTTGTCTGATAGGGACATGCAGGTATGCCTCCTTGAGGTCCAGTGTTACCAGCCAAGACTCCTTGCCCAGCATGGGAAGAAGCTGCTGTAATGTGAGCATCTTGAATTTTGGCACCTGTAGATATGTGTTTAGGATGGATAGGTCTAAGATAGGTCTCCAATCTTTGTCTTTCCTTGGTACCAGGAATAGTCTGGAATAAAACCCTTGACCTTGTTCTTTTGCAGGTACCTCTTGTATTGCTTTCATGTCCATGAGAGCTGAAATTTGTTTTTGTGCCTCTGCCCTTTGATTTTGTGGCAGGTTTGGCATGCCTCTCATTTTGGGAAGGGTGTGAAAGTGGAACCTGTAGCCTCTGTCTATAATGTCCAGAATCCATTTGTCTTGTGTAGGAATATGGCAATTTTTGAGAATAATGTCAGTTTTCCGCCAAAGGTGCTGCCATTAAAGCTTTGCTTGGCAGGTGTAGAGGGAAGTCATTGTGTCTGTTTTCTAAAAGACTGTGATCTATCTTCTCCACCTCTTGGGGTTGGTGCTTGCCACTGTCTGGCTCTGAAAGATCCTTGAGGTTGCCCTCTACCCATTGGACGCCTGTATCTGCCCCTTTGAGGTCTGTCCGTGGCTGGAAAGGACCAATTTTTTGAAGGCCAGTTTCTGCTGAAACGTGGAGGCTGTACCTGCAGGAAATCTTTCACTGTTTGCATTGATTTCGCTTTTTCCTCCATTTTCTTTAGCACTTCCTCAGCTTTAACACCAAACAATACATATTTTTGAAGAGGTGCATCTAATAATTTAGCTTTGACATGGTCTGGTAAGGTTTGCTCTTTGAGCCAAGCATGCCTACGTATAACAGACCCTGTAACAGCAGCTCTACATGAGGCCTCTAAAGCATCAAAACCACACTGCAACGTATGTTTACCCACTTGCTCTGCACCATGCAACAAATCCTGCAACTCTTTTAAATCTGGTTGTTCTGGTTGTGTCATCTTGCTTTTAAGCTGAGATATCAGAAACTGTTGATACTTTAACATATGGAACTGACAGTTTAATGCCCTCATGGTTAAAGTGGCCGAGGTGTACACCTCCCCCCCCACCTTTCTAAAGCTCTGGAATCTCTCTCTGAAGGTAATGGGTTTTTGGCAGTAGAGGCCTTAATTCCCTTGGGACCCTGTTAAATTGTTTCTGTGTCAGCAGTATGGCTTTTATATAGGAACTGGTGAGAATCAGGAACCCGGTAATACCTGTCTGGTTTCACAGGAGCTGGAGGCAAAGAATCTGGATTAAGGCTGGCTTCTGTGTACACATCATCCAATATATCTAAAACAGGAGGGATAGCCAGAGGCCTATGCTGGGGGAGCAGAAGAAATTCCCTGAGCCTTTTCTTGGAATCTGAGTAATCTTGGCCTTCCCAGTGAAAGTGTTCCCTCAATGTATGCAGGGTTTCCCCCAAAAGAGAAGTCCTCGGGAGACCGAGGATAGACTCCTCTGCATCAGAGTCTTGAATGGAGAATAGGCATAATCCTGGTCCTCAGATAGTTCTGAGGTAATAGAAGCTTGATCTGAGGAAGGGTAGTCTTCCTCTAATCTGAGCCTTTTGTCAGAGGGGGGGTTGAGAACCCCTGATAAGAGTAATCAAATCCTTAGCCATTTTAAACATCTGTTTTTTAGGCATGGTGCCTTGAGAGGGGGTCTGAGGAACCTGTTTTTTGGTTTTCATGGCTGCTTTAGATTTAGTGAAGGCTTTAATAGAGAAGGAGGAAGGCCTGAAGACCCCTTGAGAAATGGCAGGCCTGTCTAAATTCTGAGTTTCCCCGCCAGGAGTGGCGTCGGTATCTGTAGTAGGAATGGGGGCCGAGGAGCCTGCGACGTTGGGTACTGAAGACACCGGTAATGCATTGTCATCGGTACTCAGGGGCTGCGTAGGCGCCTCGCTGAGTACCAGAGAGCCGGTAGTCGGCCTTAGCGTGGTTTCAGTAGGAGGTGCGGACCTCGTATGTCGGTCCTTATCTTTGCGTTTTTTGCTCAAAACTGGAGTCGGAGTATCCGACGACATAATATAATTAAATGTTTTGCCAAAAAAGTGAAGGCGAACTCCCGACGCTTAATAGTGCGCTTGTTGAATCTAGCACAAAAACGGCAGGCTGAGACGTCGTGGTCTGGGCCTACGCAAGGTATACAGAAAGAGTGGAAATCCTTATGCAGTATTTGCTTCCCACATGAAATGCATTTATTAACTTTGTCTGACATCGGTCTGAGGCAAGAAAAGTTTCCCCAACGGGGTACTTAGCTTTCGAGAAGACTTCGGCTGAAATACTTTCGTAAATGTCAGGAGCTGGCCGACTGGCACTTGCGAACTGCTTCTGCTTCGGGCACCGCGCGGCAAGAAAGACTGAAGAAAATGGCGTCGGCTGCCTCTTTTATACCCCTGACGCACTGACGTCAGGGAAGAAGCGACGACAACCGACGCCGGACCTAGACTTTGGAATTCGGCCGACAGAGGACCTGCCTGATGGCAGGATAACCCATATGTTATGACTGCAGCTGTATGCACGATGAACATCGAAGAAGAGAGGGGGAGAAGAGGAAAAAAAGAACAGCAGATGACTAGATGACACACAGAGAGCTAATCAGAGAAATACAAGTTACAGAGGCAGTCAGCAAACAAATGGCAGAGAAAAAAGCCAATGTGGAGGGCAGGGGCAAACTGCAGTAATGGGCAAAGAAGATGGGGCTAAGCAAGAAGCAACACCAGAAGTATGGTAATTGTGAAGCTGAAAGGAAGGACACAAAATGCAAAGGGCACAGATAACAGAAGGAGATCAATAGGTGGCAAGGTAGAACAGAAAAGCAGCAGTGGACAGGGACTAAAACAAATAATGACAAAGTCAAAAGCAGAGAACTGGAGAGGGGTTTGTAGAAAGAGGACAGCAGGAATGGGATACGTATCTGGGACGACAGGAGGAGGAATGGGATAGGTATCTGGGACGACAGGAGGAGAAGGAATGGGACACATGTCTGTGAGGACAGGAGGAATGGGATACGTACCTGTGAGGACAGGAGGAATGGGATATGTATCTGGGAGGACCGGAGGAATGGGATATGTATCTGGGAGGACCGAAGGAATGGGATACGTATTTTAGAGGACAGAAAGAATGAGATATGTACTTGTGAGGTCAGGAGGAATGGGATACGTATCAGCAAGGACAGGAAGAATGGGATGCGTACCTGTGAGGACAGGAAGAATGGGATGCGTACCTGTGAGGACAAGAAGAATGGGATGCGTACCTGTGAGGACAAGAAGAATGGGATGCATACCTGTGAAAACAGGAGGAATGGGATGCATACCTGTGAGAACAGGAGGAATGTGACACGTACCTGGGAGGACAGGAGGAATGGGATATATACCTGGGAGGACAGGAGGAATGGGATGCATTATCTGGGAGGAAAGGAGGAATGGGATACATTATCTGGGAGTACAGGAGGAATGGGATATGTATCTGGGAGGACAGGAAGAATGGGATATGTATCTGGGAGGACAGGAAGAATGGGATACGAATCTGGGAGGGCAGGAAGAATGTGATACGAATCTGGGAGGACAGGAGGAGGAATGGGATGCATGTCTGTGAGGATAAGAAGAATGGGATATGAATCTGTGAGAACAGAAGAATGAGATACATACTTGTGAGGACAGGAGAAATGGAATACGTACCTGTGAGGATAGGAGGAATGGGATATGTACCTGTGAGGATAGGAGGAATGGGATATGTACCTGTGAGGATAGGAGGAGTGGGATACATATCTGGGAGGACAGGAAGAATGAGGAATGGGATACATATCTGGGAGGGCAGGAGGAATGGGATGCATGTCTGTGAGGACAACAGGAATGGGATACGCATTTGTGAGGATAAGAGGAATGGGATATGCATCTGTGAGAACAGAAGAATGAGATACATACTTGTGAGGACAGGAGAAATGGAATACGTACCTGTGAGGATAGGAGGAATGGGATATGTACCTGTGAGGATAGGAGGAGTGGGATACATATCTGGGAGGACAGGAAGAATGAGGAATGGGATATATATCTGGGAGGGCAGGAGGAATGGGATGCATGTCTGTGAGGACAAGAGGAATGGGATACGTACTTGTGAGGACAGGAAGAATGGGATACGTACCTGTGAGGATAGGAGGAATGGGATACGTACCTGTGAGGACAGGAGGAACAGGATATGTACCTCTGAGGAAAGAATGAAATATGTACCTGTGAGGAAAGAACGAAATATGTACCTGTGAGGAAAGAACGAAATATGCACCTGTGAGCACAGGAGGAATGGGACACGTACCTGTGAGGACAGGAGAAATGGGATCCGTACCTGTGAGGACAGGAGGAATGGGATCCATACCTGTGAGGACAGGAGGAATGGGATCCGTACCTGTGAGGACAGGAGGAATGGGATCCATATACCTGTGAGGACAGGAGGAACGGGATCCGTACCTGTGAGGACAGGAGGAACGGGATCCGTACCGGTGAGGACAGGAGGAACGGGATCCGTACCTGTGAGGACAGGAGGAATGGGATACGTACCTGTGAGGACAGGAGGAATGGGATACGTACCTGTGAGGACAGGAGGAATGGGATACGTACCGGTGAGGACAAGAGGAATGGGATACATACCTGGGAGGACAGAAGAATGGGATACATATCTGTGAGGACAGAAGAATGGGATACATATCTGTGAGGACGAGGAATGGGATACATATCTGGAAGGACAGAAAAGAATAGGATACATATCTGTTGCAGTACACAGAGATAAGCTAAATGCCACCAATAGTGAGAAATGAGGAGGTGTTCAAACTGAATAATAAGGTTGCAGACTGGATGGAACTGACACGAGCTTAGAAGGACAATAGTAAAATGGATTTTGATTACTGGAGAGCATCAACAAAATGATTAAAGAGCATCAGCACCAGTGACCAGGACAAACCAGTTTACATTGAAAAAGGCTTGGGGATTAAATTTCTTAAGAAACGAAAGGGGTGGACACATGTCATGCTGCAGACAGGCAACAATTACCTGAGTGACGACAAATGCCAATATAATAATGGACTGAATGTACCATTCACACTGTACCTCAGCCAGTGGCCACCACATCAAAAAGAAGAGATTTCAAGAGGATCACCTCTGAAAAGGGACGTCTGCGTCCGGAAGCAGGACTATTTGACCCTGGACGATTCGATCACAGGCAGTTTGACCCTGGAGGATTCAATCCCAATGCAATTGTATACACTTTCATGTTTAAATTTACATTTATTGTCTATGGAGTAGTAAGTGACCCCAATTATATAAAAAAAAGTTTTTAAAGTTTTATAAATGCATTTTATTGCTTAACATATCAATCATTTAACTTAATTTATGTAACATTTTATTTAATTTGCAAATATAATTCATTTAATTAATAACAGTTTTTAACTTAACTTTAAAATCAACATTATTTAACATTGCTAACATTAATATTATTTTAAATTAACGTTAATAATATTATTATATGCATTTCAAATGCAAATGTTTTAAACAGTTATATATCCTCATGACTTATTTTTTTCTTGTTTTTTTCCGAGGTAATCTTTCACATTTTCTCACTAACTATGTGGATGCATGAGTAGTATACATTTTTTCTTATTTATGTCAAAATACCTATGGCTTATTTTTTTTCTTGCTTTGCCATTTCAGTGGGGTCAAACCATCCAGGATCGAACCGTCTGGGGCTGAAACATTCCGTACCCATGAGTCCAGTGGGCTTAACTTGTTAACAAATACATTTAAAAATGGGAGGGCTACCTGTATGTAAAGTTACTATTTCTTTAAACTGTCAGTACTTTTTTTTTAATTTCTGCAAGTCTTTTGGGTTTCTAATACCATGATGGGAATGGACCCCATTCCTAAGTCAAAGTATGATTAAAGTTCATGAAACTAGTATTGTTTCACTCTTTGATGTCAGCCAAAAGTGCTCTTTGCAGCACCTGCAATGTGCCCAGTAATTACTCCTCCTACAATTCGTAAGGGGTTACATGGATTGTTAACATATCTAAATATGATTGTAAATTCTTTTTTATAAGACCCATTGCTCCTACTACTACTGGAACTGTCTGGGTTTCTTTCTTCCACACTGCTCTTGTTTCTGCCTGCAGATCCCAGTATTTTATGACTTTGTCTCTCTCTGTATGCTAGACACTATAGACACAGGGTGCTAGTGATTTCAATGATCAGTGACTACTTTTGTCTTCTTTTCTTGGACCACTATATCCATTTTTCTAGCATCTGTCTTTTGAACTGTCGGTAATGGGTGATCACATGTGATATAAACTATCATTTTCTATGATGCTTTGTGGCTCATGTTTCCAGTGTTTTTTCAGCCACTTCGATACCATAATGTTTGCACAATCTCCAGTGCCACAGTCTCGCCACATTATTATGCCTTTCAGTATACAGTTCCTCTACCATTAGTGCGTCACAACCTGCAACAAGGTGTGTGACTGTTTCCAATTTGATTTTACAAAACCTACATTTTTCTGTTTCTCCCACATGTTCAATGGACTTTGTAAACTAGCGTGTACGTAGCCCACTATCTTGAGCTGAATATTAACCTTTAATTTCTTGATGTGAATTAATTTCTCCTTAACCATTTCTGCATTCGTTCTTGATCAACATGAGACACTTCCAGAAGTTTTCTATACTTATAACTATATTTATGTTTTTTCCACATTTCTTGCCTGCTCATCTGGGCCTTCACTTTATATTCTTTCTTTTGTTTTTTGGCACATTTAGTTGCTGCCTGGTTTTTATCTACTTCTGTTTTGATTTCCATTCCTGCTTGACGTCAATATGCTTCTACTAAATTAAGCAGAGAAGTCATCTTAGATTTATTCTCCTCATGTTTCAAAACTTTCACTACATTTCGATCTTGTGAGGTCAGTAGATATGTGTGGAGTCCCAAGATTGCAGATCTACACATGTAATCAATTTCAAGGAGGCCCATCCTTCCTTTGGAACAGGGAATATATAATCTTGGTATACACTGATTTTTATAAATCACATGGTGAGCATGAAGCATCCTTCCTGTTCTAATATCTAATCTATCCAACACTTTTTGGGGTCAGTCAATCACTCCAAAACTGTACGTTAGGAAAAGCAAATTGATTTATAGCTTAAATCTTGTTCCTAGATGTCAACGCTGTTCTCAGGATTAATTTAAGTCTTCTAAAGAATTCCTTACTGAGTTTTATTCACATTTGTTCATGTTTTATTGCTGAGCCTTCATCAGTTCCCACGTATTTATACACTCCCTCTTGCTCAAGTTCTTTTATTTCACATTCATGTCCCAAACTGATGTTTTCCTGGTGCTGCAGTTTTCCTGCTTTAAAGGTTGCTTTTGCACATTTATCAAGACCACATGGCATTCTAATATAATCTGAAAAAAGTTTCGACAACCTGCAGCTGTGCTTTCAGGTACTCATCTGATGAGCTATACAGTTTTAAATCACTGACAAAAAGAAGATGAGAAGTTATTAGACTTTGTTGTTTTCTAGGAGCCAAATTGTAGCCATAGCCTAAGCTGGTAGGTAAACAGCTTAATGGATTAATGGCAAGGCAGAACAGCAACGGTGACACAGTCACCCTGGAATATCCCCCTTTGAATTTTTTTATTCTGGGGATAATAATCTGTCCTTTATCATGTCTTAATTGCAAATTGGTCTGCCATTGTTTCAGGGTCACTGTAATGTAGTCAATCAGCGTAGGGTGTACCTTATACATTTTTAAGCACTCTTTTATCCATGAATGTGGGATACCATCAAATGCTTTTTTGTAGTCAATCTATGCCATACTTAGATTCATCCCTTTTTTTTACAGTTCTTCACTATAATAATCCTTTGTTCCATTATGACTATTTTATTGCCCTTTTGTTCTACTGCCATACTTGAGTTTTCTTCTATATGATTATAAACTCTTTTGGCATCAATTCCCGAATGTCAGAAGGCAAGTTATTGGTCTATAATTTTTACGGTAGCTTGCAGGTTCACTCAAGTAGGAGCATTGTTTTGCCTGTTGTTAGCCAGTGTGGTGTCTGTTCGGGGTGCACATATAAATAGTTCTTACTCATGTAAAATCCTCATGCAAAGATGTTAATACTTTTAACCAAAAGTTAGGTACTGCATCTGGGCCTAGGGTTTTCTAATTAGAGGCTTTTCTCAACTTTGTTTCAATCTCTCTGTCTGTTACTTCATCCAATTTCATGTCCTGTACCTTTAAACTTCTTATTCGTTATTTTACTTCTTCTATCCATTTAGCATTTTTGTTATGTTCCACAGGATCTTCATAGATACTTCTCCAAAATGTATCTACTTTCTCTTTTTTTTGGTGGTCTTTCAATTCCTTTTACCTTATTTCCCAATTCTCTATAAACCTTTTTTGGGTCATCAATAAAATGCTTATTTTGTACTTTTCCCTTATATTTACCTGTGTATCTTCTAAGTTTTTCTGCCTGTGCTGAAATTTTTAGTTTGTTATTTACGATACTGCATGATTGTTCTTGGTCTATTCTAATACTGTGCATTGCTTTAATTACCTCTATCTTTCTTAGTATTTTTGTTGATCTATTCCCTCTTCTAACAGTGACACTTCTTGTCTTAATTGCTTTATAGTTTTCTCTATTCGATACTTCCATGATGGTATCTGATTTCTCCCCTTCCTTTCCCTCACTACCCTGTGATCTTGCGGTAGAACTTTATCAGTTATTAGTTTAGCAGCACAGTAATGTATCCTGTTTATTTCTGTAATATCGCGTGGATTTCTATGAACAGTCCTAATTACTGTGTTCATTTGTTTTATCAGACTTCTTACTTTTTGGGTTTTATTGACCTTCTGCAGTCTATTTCTCTCATTGACCTTAATATATCTATCCATGTCCATTACATCAAGCAACTCTTAGCTCATTTTCTTCCAAACTGAAGGCACGCTCCTTGTTTTCCATTTCCTGCAGGAATTCTATAGAAAGTTCTATAGCATCTTCCTGTGACACAGTCTCTTCAATTTCATCCTGTGCCATCTGTTGCTCTGTCATATGGAAACTCACTGTCCTGTCTCTCCTCAACACTGACTGCATCAGAGTTTCCAAAATTTCCTGTTCCTTTCCTTGCTGTCTAGCTTCAAGTGAACGTTTATACTGGTTTCCTGTGGAAGGCTCCAAAATATCTTGATATGGCACCTGACCAATTGATTCCTGTTCCACTGGTTTCCCCTTAATTTAGATATCCATTGCTCTATCCTGTTGTGGTGCTTTCTGCACTGAATCCTTCTCTTTGCAGCTGCTCCATAACCTCAATTTCTATTTCTCTGTCTTCTCAATTACTAATCTCTTTTTCTACTTTTTCTCTCTTAGTCTTATTTCTTGTATTGTAAATTTTTTCACATCCAGATTCCTTTGCCTGAATTTTTCTTCAACTATCTTTTGTGCTGCTCTTTTTGCATTGGTTAGTTTTGTTTTCTCCTTTGCATAAATATTGCACCATATTAAATCTCTTTTCCTTTCCCATATCCATATTTCTTCTTCACATGTCTCCTGATCATCTTGCTTTTCCTTATTCTGGGGACTCTCTCCATAATGCTGTGATGTAGTCTTTGTTAGACCTTCTACATTAAATCCTTCACTTCACAGACACTCCATAACTTCAACTTCTTTAACTTCTGCTTTACTAATCTTCTTTTCCACATTATATCTTGTGTCTGGAAATTCTGGGCTTTTTACATAACAGTAACAATACATCATTTCTTTCTTATCTTCAATAGTCCACTCTATCGTCTTTATAGCTCTTCTTTGGCCAATCAATCTTTGTGATTTTTGTGGACTGCCACTTCCTTCTACAACAGGTGGGCCACCTCCCCCCTGGCCGAGGGCAATGGAGGCCATCAGCCATCCGGCCTGGCCTGGTCCCATTGTAGGAATGCTTCTGTACTTTGAGGATTATACACTGTCATTTTTTCCAGTCCTGACACCAGTGCGCCTACCAGGATTGGGCACTTTTTTATCCTGGGTCTTGTGCACCCAGCTGTCTTTTTTTGTTTTTGACTTACTTCTGTCCATGATATATGCTATATAAATAGTCTATATATCAGTGTCGCCTTGATGAGATCTTGTGAAAAACAGGGTCTACCTCGTGAAGGTACTCACAAGACCTGAGGATGAATTCAGTTTCAACACTACTACTCTCCTTTGCTTGCTGACTTTTCATCTCTCCATTAGGACCCCCTAAGGCTAACTGCATGCACTGAGAGATGTTGTCTTCCATCTTTTTTATCCACATGTCAGAAAATGGTGAAGACATGTCCTTATGGCAATCCTGCACGTTATTACTTTAGCATTTGTATGGTGGTCAGGGTATTACAGAAATGACTCAAAGAATGTTGCATGGTGTCAGGTTGACAGGAACCAGTCCAGATGTTCTGAATGGATCTACTTAAGAGTATTCACAAATACTGAGGTGGGAATGCTGGGTTGACCAACCAAGACATGCACTTGCAAGTAATGAAAAAAATAAAAATACAGAAAATCAAAACTGTTAATTCACCACCAGATAAAATTATAAAATAAAAACAAGCCTGGTTTATGATGACTTTCTTCAAAAAAATGAAATGATGCAAAAATTATTGGAATTAGAGAAAATGACTAGAGATGAAATGCACACCAGAACAGTTCCAGAATCTCCTCAAACAAAAATACCATTATCATACTGATTCGCAATTATAAAATAACAGAACTGTGAGAAAATAATGTAAAAGTCACCAGTACGCTTCATGAAGAGCAATAATTTTCACCACAGGAACGATCCTTCCAATAAATGCACCAACAGGCTTTGTTGCTAGAGAAAGTTTGGCAAAAAAAAGGAAACAATTGGTAGAGATGTTTGATCTGTTTTGTGATTGAAGCACTAGGTATAGCTGGAAAATACAAGAAGCCACATTTCTGCATCTTGCTGGAGACAATAAAACAAAGATATTTAATCATATTAAAGGGCAGTAAACTCAGTAGTTATAACAGGTTCAAACAGTACTGTGGACCCTAAGAAAACTCTGGCATATGCTTTTCACTAGAAATCAAGGGTCATGAGAATCTATTCAATATGAGACAAAGGGCTAAGGAATGACATTAGTGGGCTATGTGATTCAGTAACAGACAAAATCATCTGTGGTGAAAAAGGGTAACATAAGTAGCAAACTTCTGACTGAATCATACATAAAACTTGTTAAAGATGCAAACATGCACATGAGAAAGCATATAAAGGATATGGATGTATAGAAGATTAAACTATGGCAGAAGAAAGCTAAATTGAAACAAACAGTCCACTTGTAAATATAACAATGTCAGACACTACAGAAACTGTACAGTAGTAATAGGGTGTAACACAGGTGTTTACTAGACTAATGACCACAAGGGACTTTATAGGCCTAGCCATGCATTCCAAATCTCTGACAAGTTCTGGTACCCTTGATATGTATCAGCAGGGGGTTGGGAGATGAAACATTTACAAGCAGGGGCCTATGAGATGAATCATTTACAGGTTGCCTGTGTCCATTACAGACATAGGTGCCAAACCAGTGATGAACTTCTTGTTTCCCATCCAATTGTCCAAGTTACACAAACCGGGTTTGGGAAGAACTCTGTTTCACATGGATGTATAGACTGTTCCAGAGAAAAGGTAGTCTCTGGGATACATAACTGTCCCTACACCAGGTTGTATTTATGTCGAAGACAAGTTTAAGTCTTTAGAATGGGTAATTCTGGTGCTGTTTGTTATGCGGATATGTAGGAGGTCCATGAAAGTGGGGTCTATCACCACCTTGTATGCCAAGCACAAAGGACACAAGAGAGTTGAAAAAAGAAGTTATGTACTTACCGTAACATTCCATGTGAGTTGTTCATCTCGCCTTCATTCTTACAGATGGGTTCAGAGCCATTCCTCGGCTCCGAGTCGGCCTACTACAAAGCTCGAGGTCTTCAGATAGCTCTAGGCCAAGTCCCTATCCCATGATGCACCTAGAGTTACCTCTGATCTTGTTTGCTGCATCTAATAATACCATATGTCATTCTGTCATTCATAAGAGAAAAGGTTGAAGAATCCAGCATCTCAGTCTTTGAAAAGCCCAGGAGGGGGTAGGAGGGTGGGAAGTAAGAATGAAGGCAAGATGAACAACTCACATGGAATGTTATGGCAAGCACATAACTTCTTTATGTGAAGTTGTTCTATCTCGCCTTTCATTCTTACAGATGGGTAGCGTCCCAAGCACCATCTATCTCGGGTGGCTCACGGGAGTATGTTTTTCAAGACTGGATCCAAAGGAGGCCCTGTCAACTTTGTAATGAGTGATAAAGGTATGAGGTGTTGACCAAATGGCTGCTGCACAAATGTTATCAATAGAAAGTCTGGCAGAAAAAGCAGATGGTGTAGACACTGCTCTGGTGGAGTGAGCCTTAATTTTATGTTGTAAGGGGCAAATTAGCAGCTGAATAAGCAAAAGTGATGCAATCAGATAACCACTTACACAGGGTTGTTTTGGCCACTGGCATATCTTTCCTGGAGTCTGAAAAGGAGACGAAAAGCTGTTCAGATTTCCTAAAATCTTTTGTTCTATCCAAGTAAAATCTGAGCTGTCAATGAACATCAAGTTTGAGTAGCACATATTCTAAATTGTTGGAGTGATTGGGGAAGAAATAATTTGATTAAGATTGGCTTCAGTGTAAACTTTAAGTAAAAAAGAGGAGTTAGTTTGAAGCGAAACTCTGTCAGCATGGAAAATTAAATAAGGAGGCTTGATGGACAAGGCTTGAAGCTCTGACACTCTGCAGGCAGAAGTGATAGCTACCAAAAAGACAGTCTTCCATGACAAGAATTTGAGGTCACATGAGGAGGCTGGTTCGAATGGAGGAAGAATAATGCGAGAAAGCATAAAATTTAGATTCCATGTGGTATAGGGAGATTTTACAGGTGGACTGAGATAAAAGGTCCCTTTAAGAAAGGCTTTGGATAGTTTGTGTGACGATGTTCAATCCTTCAAATCCAAGATGAAAATTAAAAATGGCAGCAAGCTGAACACGAACTGTTGCTGCTGCAGCTCCTTTGTTACAAATCATAGTCAAGAACTCTAAAATGGAGGCCATAGGGGCTTGATAGGGATCAATATTGTTTTGAGAGGACAATATAGAAAATTTTTTTCCATTTGCTAAGGTATAGCTTCCTCATAGAGGATTTATGAGAGGATAAGAGAATTTGCTTTGTCTCATTAGAAAGATTAGGGAACCTGGCTATGATGGGAATTGGAGAAGCCAAGCTGTCAACTTCAGGGGACTGCAAAGAGGGATGAAGTTCCCCCGACGAGTGTGTCAGAAGATCTGGAACTCGGTCCAGAATCTAAGGGCCCTCCAAAAGATGAAGTCAAAGGAAGGAGAAACAAATCTGATGAGGCCAATGAGGGGCTATTAGAATGATGGTCCATCCCAGGGCTTTTGTTTTCTGTAGTACCATGGGTATCAACGGGATTGGTGGGAATGCATAGAGGAGACCCGGAGGCCAATCGTGAACAAGTGCGTCCCTTGGGGCTTCTAACGGAGTGGGAATCAGGGCAAAGTAGCTTCTGCATTTTGTGTTCATGTGACTGGCAAAAATGTCGCAGTAAGGCTGGCCCCACCTGCGGAATATCCTGTCTGCTATTTCTTTCTTGAGGGACCATTCGTGGGGCAACAAAATTGCTCTGCTCAGCTTGGCTATCACATTGGATTTCCCCGGGATGTGGGTTGCTAACAGAAAGCGCTGGGTGGATATAGCCCACTGCCATACTCTTAGGGCCTTGTGACAAAGGGGATATGACCTGGTTCCTCCTTGTTTGTTCAAGTACCAGACCTCTGACATGTTGTCTGTCTAAATCGCAATTGTATCCAGAGGAAGAGAGTACTGAAAGTACTGCAACGCTAAAAATAAACTACTCTCATCTCTAGGACATTGATATGCAGGTGTCTCTCTTGATCGGTCCATGTGCCTTGGGCCGTTCTTCCCTGAAAATGCCCCCCCCCACCCTATCAGAGAAGTGCCCGTGGTCACTGTAGCCGCTGGTGGGGACAGAACAAAGGGATGACCTATCATGACATGAAGAGAAGTCAACCACCACTGAAGATGATTTTTGCAAGAGTTCATGATTATAAGATGAGACATGGAGAGCTCTTGGTAAGACCATTGAGTGAACAACAGCCACTGCAGTATCCGCATGTGCATGTGACCCAGCGGTATGGCCAGAATTGCAGCTGCCATCATGCCTAACAATTTTAGTACTTCTGATGCTGGAGCCTTGTTTTTGAATATCAGATTGCGGACCTACTGATGGAGTAGTAAGACTCTTTCAACTGGAAGTCTCAGCGTGGTGGTGGTGGTGGTGTCCAATTCTGCTCTGATAAAAATGGTATGTTGCGATGGCAACAAGGCAGATTTTTCTGAGTTTATTGTAATGCCCAGCTGGCTGCAGAGTGACAAAGCGGTGTCCCTGGCTTGAATGAGTTGATGCGTGGTGGTGGCGATGAGGAGCCAATCGTCTAGGTACGGAAACACCTGGAATCCTAAATGTCTCAGGTGAGCCATGACCATTGTCATACATTTGGTGTACACTCTGGGGGCTGTAGTGAGACCAAAGGGCAGGGCTCGAAACTGGTAATGATTGGCTCCCAGCCAGAAGCGCAGATGATCCCTGGATAGTCTGCCCATTTTTATGTGGTAGTACGCATCCTGGAAATCTATCGAGCACATTCAATTGTCTTTCCCTAAAAAGGGAAGCATCGACTGAAGCTTGACCATCCGAAACTTCTCTTTCTTGACAGGTTTGTTTAGCCTGTTGAGGTCCAATATAGGTCTCCAGTCCCCTGTCTTTTTTGGAACTAAAAAGAATCTTGAGTAAGTTTCGGATCCTGTCTGGTCTTCTGGGACTGGTTGGATGACTCTTTCTTAGCAACGTTTGGACCTCTACTGTTGCTTGCTCCCTGTAACTGGTTGGAACGTCCGGGATTTTTCCTGTCGGTGGAGGGGGTGTGGTGAAAGGAATGAAGTATCCTCTGGAAATGATACTTTGCACACAGTTATCATTTTGTTATTTTGAGCCAGGCATCGGGATACAAAGATAAGCAACCCCCCAACTGCTTCCAGAGTAGGATAGTCAAGCCTCCTTTCAGGAGCGCTGGTAGGGCTTCCTTGTCGCCCTGGTTTTGTGGACCCCCCCCCTGTCATGAGGGCGGCATCTTCCATTATTGCCCTCTCCTCTGCCTCTGGAGGGGGGTTCACCACGTGTGTCCTGAAAGGTTCCTTGGGCTTTTCGGAACCACATCTTTCTTCCCCTTTGACCCTTGGGGTAGGGTCTGGTAAGGTGGAAAAATGGATTCCGATGGCAGAGTCTTTCATTCCTGCTCACACCTGGTCAAAGTTTCCTTAACTTTGGGCCCGAAAAGGGACGAGCCATCAAAAGGAGTAATTACAAAGGATGACTTGAAGGGCTCCGCGAAGGAACACAAGTGCATCCAAGAGTGTCTCCTAAGAGCAATTCCTGTACCCGCTGCCTTGCTCGTTCCATCCGCTGCATACGATATGAGGTGCATGGATGAGTTAACTATAGAGTTGAGTGTAGCAAGCTGGGAGGCAACTCTGTCTGAAGCTCCTGCAGCTACTGTACCCTGACAAGTATCTCCCAACTCTTTAAGGAGATCTCTTTGCAGTCTCGTAAAATGGGTTAGATAGTTGAGTGAACGCAATGCAAAAGTCGCTGAACTGTAAGTGCACTTCCCATATCTATCCATGACCCTGGAATCTCTGTTAGGAGGATGGATAGAAGAGGAGGTTTCTGAAATTTCCTTTTTGGTGGCTGCCGCCACCACCATGGCATCAACTGGCACACCCTTGGTCAGAAAGGATTTGTCTTGGGGAGCAGAAATACATTTATTAGGCCTCCTAGGGACAAGCTCCATGGTGTTCAGAGACTCCAACGCCCTTCGTGAGACTAGCTGCATAAGCTCATTGAAGGGCGGAGACACCCAAGAGGTGGAGGGCTGAGATCAAAAGCCTTCAGGAGAACAGACTCGTCTTCAGTAGGGTTAGTGGACTGCCAGTCACCACTCTGCCTAAGAATTTCTAGTATCTCAGCAAATGAGATATCCTCAGAGGGGGACTGTGGGGACACTTCTGATTCATCCAAGTCGGTATCAGATGTCAGGGACTTCTGTGGGAAGTCTAGATGCTTCCTCTTACAAACTCTCTTCCTGCTTTTTGTGGGTCTGGGTCTCTACGCTTGGCAAGGGTGTGTAAAGCAGAAGCAGACACAGGCACTTTAGGGGAGGAAGAAGCCGGACCTGAGGCTGAAGATGTCTTAGGAGACATAACTCTTCTCATGGCTTTGAAGGCACCTCTGCTCAGATGCGAAGGGACTGACGGATCTGAGGAAACCACTGATACTCCTGGCACCGGGACAGTGGGCTCTGAGCCAGAGGTAGGAGCCGAGCTCATAGGAGCTGAAGTCCCAAAAGGCAGTCTCGGAACCGACAAGTCAGTCCGACTATCCTCCCCGGACCCGACCAGAGAGTGTTGGCTCCTAGAATCCTCGATCGGTGCCGAGGATGTCAGAGTAAACGGAGCCGAAGACACTGGAGCAGGCGTCGGCTCCGAAGGCTCCACGATCAATAAGTCCAACTACTCCAGCTCAGAAGGACCGGTATGGCTCGGAGGAGGAAGAGTAGTAGCTGGCAAAAGGGTCTTCGGCTCCGAATCCGCTCGGGTCTGAGCCGATATTTAGGAAAGGCTGGTGCCTGTAAAAGCTTCTGCACCAGATGATCCACGTCCAAATCAGAAAGGCTGATCGAAGACCGAGATGAGTGGATAGAGGGTGGTACCGACTGTAACAGAGGAGACTTAGGTACTTCAGATACCGATTCCAGAACTGGGGATCGGCTCCGAAAGGAAAAGATGGTCGGCTATGATGTCTGTGGAGCCGATGTCGAAGACATTTTGGATTTCTTACTCTCAGAAGTCTTGGAAGACTTTGAGAACTTACTGGATCCATCTTGGTCGCGCAAAGCTTCTTGGAAAGAGGGTTTCAGCAAACCTCTATCGATCAATTTCCTCTTTCTCTCCTGGAGAACCCTAGAAGAGAAAGAATGACATATGGAGCAGCTATCTTGGAGATGTAATGCTCCCAAACAATAAACACAGTTAATATGACTGTCAGTGACAGACATTTTCTGGCCACATTTAGGCCATTTTTTAAATCCTGACTTAGGGTGTTTGTCTTGGTCAGCCATACTGTACAAACCACTTTGTCAAAAAAGGTTACTGTACAACTGTACACACTCAATTTTGAACAGTAACAACGATCAACAAGCCCTTTGAAAAATACAGGCTAAAAGTCACACACACACAAAAAAAAGTATTTATCTAAACAAAGATAAAGTATCAAGTTGTGTCAGAAAGTCACTGTCAAATGCACACAACAATACTAAATGCTACTGTTTTACACACTGAAAACTAAACCTTAACTATAATTATTTTAAACTGTGACAAAAGGTCAGTAACTAAGCACACTCTAAATCTATTAATAAAGATAGCCGTGACAGAAAAGTCACTGATTAATCACACACTAATAATCTAAACTAGGCCTGGGAAAAACGAGGCCAACTAGTAATTTAAGAAAAAGCACACCAAGGGAAAGGGAATTACACAATAAAGCTGTAAGAGCTTATATAAGTATCTAAAACTATTAATAAAGAGTTATCAATATAATGAAGAAATATTTGAAAAAAACAAGGTTTTACTGGCCCGAGCTAGCGAGAACCTCCGATCTATTGCAGCGGCAAACTAGATCTGAGGTAACTCTAGGTGCATCATGGGATGGGGACTTGGCCTTGAGCTATCTGAAGATCTTGAGCTTTGTAGTAGGCTGACTCGGAGCCGAGGATCGGCTCTGAACCCATCTGTAAGAATGGACGGCGAGATAGAACTTCACATTAACAGATTCAGCTGTAAAGATATCATGTTGCTCCAGTTGGGGTTACAAACATAAAGGCAAAGCAAAAAGCTTTGAATACATGTTTTTAAATCTCAAATACCACACATTTTTGAAACTAGACTGTCCAGTGTGAACACCTAATCACTACAGGAGTAAGGTAACCAAAATGGTATACCAATTACTCTGTTTGTCTGATTACATATTAGGTAGTACTATAGCTTGGCATTTCTTTGTTTACATACTGTGCATTTTTTCTGACTGCCTAATAGTTTCCTATTTCTTATAAGAATTCTATTTAAAATTTAACAGCAGACACAAGTTCACCCTATCAACATATGCCCATGTCCATACTACACAGAAGTATATTTTACCTTCATCATCACAGCTACCTTATAGTACAAGCTGTAGTTCCTTGACTTTGAAAGAAATGTAAAAGATCGCAATAATACTGTAGACATCCAAGTTAAATGCACTGAAATGCCAAGTGCTGACCTAAATGACAGAAAAAGCAGGAGAAGAGTGATTCTCGAACATTGGCCTTCTCTTTTAAATTTTTTGCAGGCAGGGAGGCAAGCCTCCCCAACTTATATTTACATATATATATATATATATATATATATATATATACATATATATACACACACACACACACACACCCATAGATATATATATATATACACACACATAGACACACATACATACATATATATATACATACATGTGTACACACTAACTCAAAGGTTGCCGTACCTCAGGAAAAGGGAATAATCTAAGAAATAGTCATCGCATACTTAGCATATGAAAGTCGTTTTTCTTCAGTCATTCAGTGTCAGCATTTTGAGATACACTACACTGGGTCTGGATATTTGAAATGGTCACCGCTCAAACATCCCATGTATTGCCTGCACAACTTTAGGCAGTTATTGCTGGGTTATGAAGCACTAGTTGAAGGCTAAATAAAGACTGCAAAGAAATGATCTGTCTGGTTTGCTAACAAACATGGTGTCAAGGCTCTTCAGATGTGAAAGCCTGAACATAGTCTCTTCTGGATACAGTGCTCCATTCCAAGTGTGTGTCTATGTAGGAAGACTATTCAATTAACTTTAAACTGTAAAACTACCCCATTGCACATGATTGCGAATCCCACAAGTCAGATTTGCCCCCTAAATGTCTGTTGCGTACTGCATTTGCTGAGGTACTTAAACTGTGTACCTCCTTGTGTTAATAACTTTAGTGCACTGTCCCCCTTTCTTTGACAATTTCTTACAAATATTGATGCGTCCTCAGTTTCTTTTTACCTGAATCCCAGCTGCTCTCCCCAACTCCAACTGAATGAGTACTGTAAGCATTGACTGGCTATCCACTTCATTCCCCTCCCACCTTTCACCTCAGTACACCGCCAGAAGTTTTCTTATTTACAGTGCCATTTACTCCTCCCATATTCAATATGTTTATCTAAACTACAAATGAAATGCAACAGACAAACAGCAACTATTCAAAGACTTTAAATAATTTGATTTTTCCAGTTTTCATACACTTCACCCTCTGTAGAACACGGAGTATGACAGTTTACGATTATATCAGTTAGCAACTACACACTACAAACAGAAAGATGGAATTAACACAGCAAAACAGTCTTTCCACAGCACATAAAAATGTCAGTAGAACAGCAACATTACTTTTTCACACGCTGCTATAACCAGTGAGCACTGACTACAGCCACACTATCACACTTGAGCACATAAATTACACAACAATAAAACACACAAACCACAGAAAATAAAAAAAAATGTATATGTTTCAATATCACAATTATTTTGCAGAAAAGACAACCCTATCCTGATGCGGAAATACATAAACACAATCAAAATGTCTCAGAAAAAAATAATCCCCCCCCCCCACACACCCAAAAAAAACCCATCTCATTATTTGCAAACCTTTCTCTGCGAAGACCTAATCAAATCTGGGACCAACCTCCCACAATGCAGCTAGGCAACAAAATATTTTAAGATATATGTCACACAAAAGCAGGAAATATATACAACAAAATAACAGGCATAACACAAAGGCATAGAATACTATAAACCTGATCCATATTTATATACTACAAAACTTAGCTAAAAAAAACAACAAGCAATGAAGAAATACTGCCAGCCAGTTATAGCATGATTGAAAATGACTGATAAACAAAACAGCAGGGAGACAAGTAGCCTTTTAGTCTAATGAGCTTTAAGCAACTAAATGTCAACCAACGCCATCCTTTTACATAACAGAAATAACCTATCAAACAAAATATATAATGTTCAGGAGGAGGAGGAGTGAGGTTTAAGGGAAGGCAGGAATTGAATAACTTATGTAATGTTGGACTGAGTAACAGCTGATATAAAGAAAGAAAACATGTATGTAATGTATAATGTATGTAAATGAAAAAAATATATATGGTTTGCATTCTTTTCTGTTAATGCATGTGTGCATTATGTCTTAAGAGATAACTTAATAAAGATGTGCATGTTTGTGCCTTCTGTGGAAGGTTGGGTGCTGGGCTGGCAACTCGACACCGTAAAAACTCCACTGCCAATCATGAGCGGACAGGTGATCTGCTGTGGTGACCCCTAACTAGGGAAAAGCCGAAAGAAGCATTAAATTTGACACCTTACTATGTCTAGGCAATTGAGATAATTTGTCCCATCTCAAAATTTTCTGAATTACAGTAATTTCATCCCCCAACATTTCTGATAAAAGTACAGTACACTGTAGGGAAGTTTTAAAATCTGCCAACGCATTACAGTCCCAACAAACATATTCCCAGTTACTTCTCTCTCTTTCCCATCACACCTTAGCATTTCAGGTCTACATGAGAAAAACTTCACTAAAGTATGCTTTGGGTATAAAAATATCAATGCATACTAAATACCTATGGAAACACTTCAAGCAAAAATCCTAAACATTCTGGACTTTGTTTCATACCTAGAAGCCATACATATGTTCACCCACTGTTCCTTTAGAAACTGCCTTTCCAATCTCTCTTCCCAATCTGTTCAAACCTCCTCAGACTGATTTTTACAGTTATCACGCAATATTTTATATGCCCTACTAATTATCCCTCTTTTAACAGTAGCTTCCTTTCTACATAGAGCTTGCCTTTCACTTAGAATACCCCCACCGCTTTCCCACTGACGACACTCTGATATCAATCCCTGATAGGGAAAACTGTCTCTAACCTATAGTTTGAACATCTGCTTGGCCTCACTCCACTCTTTACCTTTCCCTCTATAGGTATTTTCCACCCAATACCTTGGTTCCTTTGTCAGTTTTCTCCAGTACGTTCCGCCACCTATTGCCTATTTTCCATATTCCTACTTGCATTAATCAATACTGGCAAAATCTCCTTTCTCCATTCCTGTGCTCACTTAGTTCTTAAAATATTTTCATCAATGTATATAATATTCCAAGTGGTTATTGTTATTCTTCTTAAGGACCTGCTTCCAAAACAATACTCTCACCTTATTTCAACCCTCTACCATTTCATTATCATCCTTATAACTTTGACTTATAACCTTCTGTTTGTTTTTTTTATGTATATGAAGGAGAATCCCACTTACCTCCCACCTTCTTTCCCTCCCAAATATATTCTTTAAATTTTTTTTTTATTATCCACAACTTTTCCTCTGGTTGATAAAAAACATGAACAAATTCATGTGTGTTTACATAGTTTACCACTATAGCCTTTGCTTTATCTTCATTAATTTTCTATCCTGAAAAGACTTGAAACCCTCTCATAATGTTGCACAAAACTTAAATAACCCTTTTTTTCTGGATTTATTAAGTACAAAATAATACAATTAGCACAAACAGCAAATGTTTCTTGATTACATTACCATTTATACCCTTGAATTTGTGTCCCCCTTATTTTCTTTGTCAATTAATATAAATGTGAATCAAATACAATAAAGGGAAAAGAAGACCCCAGCCTATTTCCCCTGTTCAAACACATCTTGTTTGAGAGGAGCCATCCCACCTTAATTCTGGTGTCTAACCCTTCATAAATCCTCTTAAGTCATCATATTATTCTATCCCAAAATGTAAATGCTTCTATTAAATACTCCTAAACTCAAACTCTAGAGCAAGAACATGTACATCCAGGAAGGGAAGGAGTCAAAAGGATGTAATAAAAGACCTCTCGACCAGAAGGAAGACAATAGAAAAGAAGAGGGCATAGGAGGAGCTGACAGAATATTGCAACAGTGAGAAGGAGGACATCATCTGCTACGGTAAGATTTTACACAACTGTACCATGCCCTTCCTCATCACTGTCGCAGTACTTATACTTAAGATTTTACACAACTGTACCATGCCCTTCCTCATCACTGTCGCAGTACTTATACTTAAGATTTTACATAACTGTACCATGCCCTTCCTCATCACTGTCGCAGTACTTATACTTAAGATTTTACATAACTGTACCATGCCCTTCCTCATCACTGTCGCAATACTTATACTTAAGATTTTACATAACTGTACCATGCCCTTCCTCATCACTGTCGCAGTACTTATACTTAAAATTTTACATAACTGTACCATGCCCTTCCTCATCACTGTCACAGTACTTATACTTAAGATTTTACATAACTGTACCATGCCCTTCCTCATCACTGTCGCAGTACTTATACTTAAGATTTTACATAACTGTACCATGCCCTTCCTCATCACTGTCGCAGTACTTATACTTAAGATTTTACACAACTGTACCATGCCCTTCCTCATCACTGTCGCAGTACTTATACTTAAAATTTTACATAACTGTACCATGCCCTTCCTCATCACTGTCGCAGTACTTATACTTAAGATTTTACATAACTGTACCATGCCCTTCCTCATCACTGTCGCAGTACTTATACTTGGGAGAGTAAAAATGTTATTGGAAAATATGGAACCAGGAAGCCACAGAGGAGCCATTCAAAAACCCATCAAAGATGGGCCTGGCAAACCCCACCCTGGTCCCAGAAACGCATACAACTTGCAACATCTAGTAAAAGTGTGAACCGAAGATCAAGTAGCATCTTCTAAAATGGATCTAGTATTTAGACCCTTGAAAAAAAGCACCAGAAGTATCTGGCAGAATGAGCACGAACAGAAGAAAGCTGCTTGTCATGAAAAAGAATAGCAAAAAGAAATGGTCTTTGAGATCCAGGAGGAGATGGTTTGCTTAGACACTGCCAAATGCAATTTACTGTCAAAAAATAAACAAAAAGTTACACAAATTTCCTGATAAGTTATATCTTGTCTAGGTAATATCTGAGATGTCTACGTAAATCCAAGGTGTTAAGAACTCTCACTAGGAGTCTGTGGACAAGGGGAACAAAGAAGGAAGATGAATGGACTGATTCAAGGACAAATCATTAACCACCTTGGACGTAAAGGAGGACTGGTATGAAGGGACAATCTATCCTTGTGGAAAAAAAAAGGGGGGGAGGGGACGGTCATGATTGCTTGACATTCAGAGACCCTCTTGGTAGAGTTAAGAGCCACCAACAATACTGTCTTCCAAGTACAATGTTGTAGGGAAGAGGAAACTGTATGCTCAAAAGGGGACTGAGTCAATTTCTCAAGAGCAAAATTAAGGTCCCAAGACGAAGGAATAGGCTTTCTTGATGGCCGAACATAAAGGATGCCTTTTAGAAACTGACTTCAAAACTATAAGCTAGAGGTGGATTCAGAGGTAGAAAAGCTGAAATGGCTATCAAATGAGCTTTAACTGATGAATATGCCAAGCCAGAACTGAGCAAAACATACAAACAATAAAGGACCACAGCAGTACCCACAGAAAAATGGTCCAGGTCAAACCTGAGATACCAAATAAAACAACTCTTCAATTTAGTCACACATGATTTTCTAGTAGTGGCTTTTATGGCCTCCTGCGAAACCTGAAGCACACCCCCAGACAATTGGTGGCTAAAAGGAATCAAAACCCTATTACCCAGAGAGTCAATTGAAGGGTGAATGAAGGATCCCTTCTCCTGTGGAAGAAGATCCATCCTGAGAGGTAACTTGTGATGACTGCTCTGGCCAGTTGAAATAGAAGGGGGACCCAGTGCTGTCTTGGCCAAAAGGGAGTCACCAGCAAGGCTCATGGTCTGCCCCACATGATCCTCTACAGAACCTTTGGTAGTACAGGAAGATGGGGATGGGCATACAGAAACATCACCTTCCAAGAAAAAGACAGTGTCCACTTCCCAAGACAGAGGGCTTAGCACTCTTGAACAGAACTGGAGAAGTTTGTTTAGAGGGGAGGCAAAAAAATCTACCTGAGGAGTATCCCACCGATGTACAATGTCCAGGAACACCTCCCTGTGTAGAATCCATTCATGAGGATTTGTTCCTGACCTGCTCAAAGAGTCTTCTACAAGATTGTGCTCTGAGGAAATGTAAACCTCATGAGGAAATAAGCAATGGCAGACTTCAAACTCCCAAGCTTGAAGAACCAGCATGGAAAGAAGATAAGATTTTGTGCCTCATTGTTTGCTGATGTACCACATGATTGTGGTATTGTTTGTAAAAACTCTTAGAGGATCCAGAAACCAAAGGGAGTGAAAGGCCAGGATAGCTAGAATTAGCACCCTCATTTCTTTGATATTGATATGGTCTGTCAGTTGCTGATGAGTTCACATACCCTGAACTTTGAGGGTGCTGGATAAGGCTCCCAATCCTTGATCAAAAGCACCCATGTATAGTTCCTGAGTAAAGAGAGGGACTTGAAAGGGCAGACTGGGATTCAGGGAAATCTGGTGAATCCACCAGTGAAGCTCGAGCTTGAGACAAGGCAAGAGAGGAATCAGAAACTCTGGAGGAAGGCAGTGCTGGAGCTAGACTTGAGATACCACTGGAACTTCCTCATTTGGAGTTTGGCAAAAGAAGTCATAGGAATAGTGGGTGCCATGTACCCCAGAGCTCAGAGAAATTCTGTTACAAGAAGGACTAGAAGAGGTGCTGGAAATAAGCAGCTAAATAGTGGACCTTGGGAGGTGGGAGTCAAGTCATCATAGGAATGTTCTGAATCCAGCAACCCAGGAACACCTGGTCCTGAGAGGAGGGCAATGGAGACTTTTTGAGATTAAGCATGTACCTCATACTGCATAGAACAAGCATAGTGAAGTGAAGATCGTGAAGTAGGAATTGCTGGGGGGGGGGGGGTCCTTGAATCAGAAATTTGTCCAAGTAAAGGAACATATGAATTCCTTGAATTCTGCAAAAGGCTACTACAGAGGCTAGACATTTGGTAAAGACCCTCCAAGCTGTAGAAAGACCAAAAGGCAAAACAGAGAATTGATACTAAGGCAATAACATAGAAATGTAAAAACTTCCCAAAGAAAGGGTGAATAGGAATGTGGAGGTACGCGTTTAAGTCCAAGGACACCAGAAAGGCTTGAGGAAGCAACACAGGAAAAAGTGTCTGAAGAGATAACATCCTGAAGGAGAGAACCTTAAGAAAGGTGTTGACAAAGGACAGATCTAGAATGGGCCTCTATGACCCCTCCTTCTTGAGAATCAAAAACATCTGGGAACAGAAACCTGGCCCATGCTAAGAACCACCAGATCCTAAAGAGCCAAAGGAGAATGTGCGAGATGACAAGGAGGAGGTTGAGGAAGGCCTGAGAAAGGAGAAAGGGACTTCAAGACCATAAAATAACCCTTTGGATAATGGAAAGTACCCCAGTGTCTGTGGTTAATTGTTGCAAAATAGGAAAAGAGTCAACCTGAGGTACAGATTAATCTGAGAGATAGGAGTGGCTGAATGTCAAACAGAAGCAGATTTGTCAGGAAAAGGGGGTTTTTGACCTTTAGAACTCAGAGACGATTTCTCTGGAAAAAAAAACTCTTAGAAACCTTCTTAGTCCTAGGAAGCCATCTTGGCTGGCTAAGGACAAAGGGTGGCTTAGAAGGATAATTCCTCTGGAACTTACGGACAGGAGAGACAAATATTTGTTTCAGATCTTGCATAATTTTACCCTTACCTTGAAGAGTCCTAAACAATTCTGCAGCCACAGTGTCAAAGAGGTTCTGGTTACCTAAGAGGGAGTGTAACAATTTGGCTATAAAGTCTTCAGGAAGAGACCGGAGGCACAACCAAGAATCTCTCTTCATTACAGCTCCAGATGCAGCCATTCTAGAACAGGCATTAGTAGCATCATAACTGCATTTAATTGAATAACAAGTCACTTGAGAAGAAGAACCCAGAAGAGAAATGGCAGAAGACGTACCCTCTGATTTAGGCATATCAGCCAAAATACTCCCTAGTTTGGAGAGAAGTGCCAGGACATACCTAATCATATGGGTTTGGTAATCATCAGCCATAAAAGCTAAGGCAGCAGAAGTATATGCTTTTCTACATACCTTTCCATGGCACAGCTGTCCTCATCTGAATGCAAAAGCTTAGAAGAGGCAGCAACTTGGAGGGTTCATCAATGACCACAGAAATAACAGCAGGATCAGAAGAAGGGCTTTTATACAAAAACATCTGAGCTTCAGGAACTTTTCAGAACATGTCTGGTTTCTTACAGGCAGGGGCCTGAGAAGCTACGTTGAAAGTATACAAAGGGGCAGCCAGTACACGAGGGACTGCAGAAGGCCGAGAAGAATCCATTTGCAGGATTCTGAAAACTGTCACACAAACCGTTCCATCAAACAAACCACCATATCCCCAAAGGACAATTCTTCCAAAGAGTTAGGAAAAAAAGTGAATCCTCTCCAGACTTCACAGCCAGAGGAGAGTGGATTTGAGAGGGGTAACGCCAATGACTCCTCACCTAAGTCTAACTCTTCATCAGAGGAATCAGATCCCTAGGGCATTTGGAAGGAGGGAAAGACCAGCAAAGAGGAGCAGGAACAGATAATCCTTGGGGGGGGGGGGTTAGAGTCATAAGAGCAATGAAAAGCCCCTGTGCAAAATCCTGCCATTCTTTGTAAGGATCCTTGGCCACAGGCGCCACACATTTAGTTTTCTGTTTCATTTTCAAGGGAACATCAGTTTTAATAAAGATAGAAGGTTCACACCTCTGCATAGATTTAGTGAGGATACAAGGCATCTCTTCCCTAAGCATCATTAGAGGAATATTTCTAAGCCAGCCATGGTCCCCCCTTTCATATCTGCACCAGACGTAGGCACAGCTTCAGTGGACATGTGGATAGACAGCTCTGTGCCAGCCTCCAACAGGGTCGAAGCAAAGGGAACTGTCATTGGCAAGTTCTTCATCCAACCAGATGGAGACATCCAATGAGGGCTGGACAGCAACAGGTTAAGTATGCACCTTTTTGGCTTTTTCTTAAGTGGTGCCTGAACATTGGGGCAGGCAGATTTGGGCCACAGTACCCTGAGACAAAAGCTTCAAGCTCAAGGAGCAGATGGCATTCTTGTGGAAGTCTGACAGCTTGGGGGGAGCTAATAATGATCAATATGGTTTTGTTTAATAATATTTTAAAAAAGTAGAAGAAACTGATAATGATCATTAACAATATTTCAAAAGGGGGGGTACCAGCATCTTGTAAGTTACTGTGGTCGCATTACCTAAGGCGGGAAAAGACGCTTCAGGTTTGGCTTCATATGAAACCATTTAAATTTTAAACCATGATTATAAAGTATTTATGTCTATAGTGGCTAAAGAATGGCAAAGGTGTCCATTCCTCATTGGTCAGATCCGCCCACAAGCAAATCACACTAGACATCCTCATCCCACCCCCACCCCCCCATTAGGGAAACCACCGTAAAAAAAATTCTCCAAAGCCAACTTACGCTTCTCAAGACAGAAGTGACAAACTTCACAACAGCCATGCTGATGGATAACAGAGGTATGACTGCTGAATCCTATACAATAAGCACTTACACGAGTGCAAGGATCATGCAATCCCTAACAGAACCAAGATGCTATCCTCCAAAAAAAGGAAGCCAATCTGGTGGTCCCCTGCTATAAACAAACTCTACAACAGAAGAAAACAAATATTGCAAAAAAAGAGTAAAATCCCATGATTGGAGGAACTCCGTGGTCAGCCTCAGTAAGAAGCTGAGATCCCTCATAAAATCCTCCAAAGCTAGTTACGAAAACAAAATCGCCACTGACTCTAAAGACAACCACAAAGCATTCTATAGCTATGTCAAGAATCTCAATGGCAATACTCAGATCGGCTCTGAGTTACAGCACAATGTCACTAAATCTAGAGAACCAACAGATATTGCCGACATCCTGGCAGATAGGTTCAGTGCTAACTTTACCCCTCTCTCATCCCCTAAAGGGCCCATCTCTATACCGGAAGAATGCAAAGTTTCTGTAATCACGGCTGCACAGGTAAAAAAAACTCTCCAAAGCCAAGAACACAGCATCCATGGGACCTGACAACATCCCAGGCTGCGTTCTACATGAACTACAGAACGAACTGGCACCCCACCTAAGTACCATGTTCAATCATAGCCTCACCTCAGGCTTTTTGCCCACTGAATGGCGCACAGCAACCGTTATCCCACTCCACAAAGGGGGAGCCACCACGGACCCCAGGAACCACCGCCCCATTAGCCTGATGAGCCTGGTCTGCAAGGCTATGGAACGTATCATCATGGAACTTATAAACAAAGACATTGGTAATCTCCAAACTCTGGATCCTACCCAGTTCGGGTTTGTAAAAGGCAGATCATGTCTCCTAAAACTGACAGACTTCTTTGAAGGGGTCACCAAAGCTGTAGATGAGGGTAAGGTGGTTCACACAGCCTATCTAGATCTTGCCAAGGCTTTTGACAGCATCCCCCACTCTGGAATTATAGATAAACTCACTAAACTAGGTATAAATCCCTATGTCACAAGACGGGTTGCCAAATGGCTCACTGACAGAACCCACACTGTGAAAGTAGCAGACTCTAAATCCAACTTCGGACCAGTGACAAGTGGAGTACCACAGGGTTCAGTTCTAGGTCCTCTCCTGTTTGGTATCTACTTCTCTGAAGTACAGGCTAACACAGAAGGTCATTGGCTAATAAAGTTCGCAGATGACTGCAAACTAGGAGCCATAATCAAAACTCCTAACAATGTGGACATCCTACAAAAGGGTCTCACTGAGACAGATGCCTGGTGTCAAAGTCATGGCCTCAAGCTCAATGCCAAAAAGTGCACTGTCATCTCTACTGGTAAAAACTCTGTACCCATGAACTACTAAACTACCACATAGGCGGCAGTCTACTTAACACGGAAAGTGTGATAAGAGACCTTGGGACACAGGTGGACAGTAGTCTTTCCTTTGACAATCACATCGCCACAGCAGTCAGGAAATCCTTCTATGTGGCACACCTCATCACAAAAGGTTTCTCATTCAGGAAAAAATAGGTCATTGTTCCCCTCTACTCATCACTCATTAGACCCATTATAGAGTACAACACCCCTTTTGGTATGTACCTCACAAGACATCTACAACAACTGGAAAGGCCACAGAAATACATCACAAAGAGGATTACTGGCCTCAAACAGATGCCCTACGCAGACCATGTAAAAAAACCCCAGTTTTACTCTGTCGCATATCGCCTACTCAGAGGCAATCTCTGCCTAACATACAAAGCTATGTCAAACCCAGAGCTGTTGGACATGCTCCACGTACAGAAATCCCAAACCCTCTGAGCTACATTTAGGGACCTAAACTTTGTCACCACAATAAACAGAACATGCTGGAGGGATAGATTCATGTCCCAGAGACTTCCCATACTCAGGAACAAACCACCTATCTATATCAAACAAAGCTCCTCATTAGCACACTTCATGAAAAATCTTGATAATTGGATGGGAGATAGGAAATTCACCCTGGGGATCACTTCTGTGGCTCTGCCTGACAGGGGCACAGGAAAATAATTTTCTTGGGTGGCAAAAGCCAGGGTACCGTTTGGCTAGGCTTATAGAGACCCTAAGGCCAATAGCCTAGTACCTACCTATGAACAGATACATATGCATTAGTATCATTTTATGGAGAGAAGGCAAACATTCGACAATATTAACAGAACAATGGTAATCCAGCGGGAAGCAGAAGGTAAGAAAATGCTGCTATTATGCCACTATTACTGGTGGACCTTGATGCAGAGGAGTTAACTGGGATGTAAAGAGTAGGGCAATGGCAGTGTTTGCATTCCCTGAAAGAATAACATACAAAAGGTTGGAGGCAAGAATTAACACGGGAAGGCTCTTCACTTGCAAGCTATGTTTCAACACAGGAACCAGAAACTTATAATTATATTTAAACCACTGGCAAAGAATATAAGGGTCTCACAAATTCAAGAATTTAACTGATATGGTAATCATGGAAAAGTTAACTTTATACATAGATATTATTTTGTATGTAATAAATCCAGAAAAGGACATTTTGATGTTGTGGAAGACTTTCAGACGGTTTCACATCTTTTCAGAATATAAAATAAATGAAGATAAAAAAAAAGGGCTATGGTGGTAAACTATGTACTCGCACATGAATTCGTTCAACTATATTCATATATAAGGAAACATAAAATGAAGTATTTAGAAGTGTGGATTAAAAAGGATTCTATTATGGCAGCTAGGGATATGTGGGAACAGACTACACAAACCATAATACAAAAACTGAGAAGCTGAAACCTCTTCACTATGATATGGTTATTAAGACAGAAGCAGTGAAAATGGAGGAAGACTTAAGGTGGATACGTTTAATCTTCCCTTGTTCAGGTTAATACGATTTGATGGGATACTTTAGAGTTAGCCATTTAAAGGTTCGTATACATAACTGAAGCAAATGGTTATTAATTGAAGTTGAAAGGGATGATGATGAAATAGGGGTGGGAGGATTCAGAAGTAAGGAGAAAGTAGAATTTTGGATGAAGATCTTTAAGGAACATAACATCAAGCATACAACCCCCCAGTGGCAGAAGGAAGTAGCTGCCCACAAAAACTGACAGGCCAAAAAAAAAAAAAAACGGCTATAAACATGAAAATGTGAACTACTGTGGAAAAAGAAGACAATGTTCAAGGAGCCTAGAATTTCCAGACAGAGGATATTAAGAAAGGTTAAGGGAGAGATTAGAAGAAAAACATATACTTGCACAAAATAGCTGTCAAAAGCTTCAAGTAAAAATGTATACTCATTAATACAACAGATCCATAAAAAACATTAAATATACAAGGTCACAAAGAAACTATGGGCCACCTGGGGAAAAAACTGACAGAGGAAGAGTGAAATATAAAGGACAAAACCCAGACATTTTTGAAAGGTATAAAAAAGAAACACAGACACAAGAAAGATAAAGAGCTCTGGTAAGGTGCAATATTTATGCAAGGGGGAAAGCTAAACTAATCAAGAGAAAAAAGCAGCGATAAAGATATTTGAAGAGAAATACAAGCAAAGGCACCCAGACAGGGAAAATTCCACATACAAAAATAAGAAATCAAAGAGGGATCATAACAATAAAATTAGTAAGTTAGAAGTTAAACAAATAGAAACTGAAGTTATGGATTATCAGTGATTAAAATAACTTGGTGTGCAGAATATAAGACAGACAAAGTTGCAGCATAATAGAATAATGGACCCCCATATTTAGGAGCAGCAGGTCGAGCAGGGGGCATATGAAGAAGATATTACACACAATGATGATGATCTTAAGCCTTCTGTGGGAGACCAGTACATTCATGCTGTGGAAAAGTAATGGAGAAGGAAATATTGTATATGTTACTGTCAGAATTGGATAGGTTGTGACTTCAAACCACTTATCAGCATGCATATGTTGAAAATAGATCTATTACCACTGTAACATGATGTTCTATAGCAATATAAACAGCTATGAATGAAACATTTTGCTGTGATCTAATTTATATAGATTTAACTTCAGCATCTGACAGGATCTTACACAAAACACTGATCAATAAATTAGAACAACTAAGCATTGATGTACTCTTGATGGGAAGGACAGCTGCATGGCTTACAAATGGGACACTGTAAGCATCATACAGCAACTGGGCAGGTGTAATTCCTGATTATAGTCGGGGCGTTCCACAGGGCTCTGTCCTAGGTGTAGATCAATGTGTGTGTATGTACCTTTAAGAAGCTATCAAAGGACTTGCAAATACTGAGCACTTGCAAGTCTGACTGCCATTTTGGAGTAAGCTGTTGAGATGTAAGAAGGTCTGTCTGTTAACTAGTTTGTTCATATTTAATGATGCTGCTATCCATCCTAATGTGTTTCTATGTAATAAAGCATCTAAACGAAATACCTCACCTGCTTGTCATCTATGTTAGAAAGGAGCAATCAACACTAGGCCCGCACTTATTTAGACTGTATCTTTCCGACCTAATTTTTTCATCAGATGACCTGAAACTGGATAAACTAGTTACATGTGTTACAGACAAGGCATGTCTGCAAAAGGACTTGACCAAATTGACCATTTGGGCAAAGGAGAATAATACGCTGATAAATGCATGAAAAACTAAGCATATGAGATTTGGGAAACAAAAAATTGAAAGGTGAATATTTAATGCAGCACACAGTGATTGAAACTGTAGACTCATTTATGGACCTGGGTATATGGGTAGATCCAGCTATGAGTTTTTACAATCATATCAACTAATTGGTCAATGATGTTATGGAGCTAAAAGGTTGTATAAAAGGTTAATAAAGTCTAGGAAATCAGAAATGATGAAGTCATTGTTTGTTAGGCTCAAACTTGAGTATGGAATATGGAATAATATGGACGCCTTTTAAGAAGACAAGCATGAGTAAACTGGCAAGAGTACAGCTGAAATATATCAAGAGCATTCATGTACATGAAAATTTAAGTTATTATGAAAGACTAAAATATCTGAGCTTGTACAGTGCCTCATACAGATATTCAAGAGGAGACGTTAATCAGGTATATAGGGCATTTAGAGACAAACTACCTCTGGGAATATTTGGGGTTATTAAAAAGTACTAGAGAATCATCAGACAACCTATGTATCTGATTCTATAGGAATGAGAAGTGTACTAACTGGTTCTCTGACAGAGCAGCTGATGCTTGGAACAGACTACCAAATTACATTAAAGCAAGTACTAGTTTAGATATTTTTAAGAACAGCCTGGACACCTATTATGGGAACAAGACTTCTGGTATATTGGGAGGCTAGAAGGGCAGTAATGCCCATGCTTGAAATATATGTATGTATGTATGTAAATGGTTTCAGGGTCAGCATTATGGCCTATCAGATTTGACTGGTGCAGGAGGCAGGGAATCGGGTTAAGGCAGCTCTCTGATAAAACATCATCAGTATGTCCAAAACGGTCTGTGTTGAGTGCAAGGTTTCCCAAAGGAAAAATCCTCAGGAGGAGTGTTCCTCTACATCAGAATGTTCTGATAAAAATGGAGCCCCTCAGAAAGAACCCATCTGTGATTACTGCAGCTGCTGTATGCATGATGAACATCAAGGGGAAGGAGCAAGAAACCGTGCCAGCTCTGACACAAGTAATGCTGGGGAGTGATGGGCCACTGTGTTCTCATATTAAGGATCAGCAGATAAAGCAGGGTGCATTTGAAGAGGATATGTCACAGGAAGACTTTTGGGAACTTTTCTGTACAATACTCATAGGTCCATAGGCCCACAGATGTGTACTATGCTAACGACCACTGAGATCTTTTTAAGCCTAGCCATACATCCCAAATTTCTGACAAGTTTTGTACCCTTAGAAAGTGTAAGCAGTGATCTTGGAGATAAACCATTTACAGATTACATGTGTCCATTAGAGACATAGGTGCCAAACTATGGATGAATTTCCTGGTCCCCATTCAACTGTCCAACTTGCACTTAAATTGGGTTAGGGAAGAACTATGCTTCACATGGATGAGGAGCCTATTCCAGAGCAGGGGTAGTCTCTGGGATACATTCCTGTCTCTTCAGCAGGTCCTATTTATATTATAGGTATGGTTTAAGTCTTTGGAACTGATACTCCTGGAGCTGTTTGTTTTGTGGACATGCAGGAGGTCCATCAAGGTGGGGTATGACACTGCTTTTTATGCAAGGCATAGCTCTCCCCTCAAAAGCCTGCAGGAGATGGAATAAAGGGATAGGGCTTTGAGGCATTCTGCAAAGGACACTACTTATGCTCTGTATTCTTTTAGTGAAGAACCTCTGTTGACATTCCAGTTGTTGGATGTGCTTGGTTATAAACATACCAACAGGGCACTCTACTCAAAATGATAGGTCTGATAAATAACCAAGAAATAGGTCTGATGAATATCAAATACATTGCAAAAATGACCTCCTTGGGCCTAGGCACCATACATTTGTTTATAAGTTGGACAACATAGAATGATTTCCTCACTACTATAGTCAAGTGATGGTCAAAGGCTAGATTATTGTCTACGTTTACCCCCAAGTCCCTGACTACTGCTCAACTATTAAGGGTGTGCTGTCAATATGATAGTTACCAGAGGTGGATGACTTACCAAAGGATATTACACATTTCTTGGCATTTAGCTTTAGTCCTTGGCTCTAGCACAAGTTATTTGTCTGTGTCACCCCTTTCTGGAGAACATTAGTGTCAATGGGGGGGGGGGGGTTGTATGACTGCTCTTAATTTGCAATCGTTATGTAAATTTGGTCAGCCAGAGGTCCTTGATGTTGGCTTTGACTTCAAAGAAGCAGATGCCAAAAATAATTAGTCCCGGGACCACTCACTGAGAGACTCTGCTGATGTCTGGCCTCTTTACAGAGGTGACCCCTCCAATTCTAACTTCCTGGGTCCTGTCTGTAAGCCAACTGGCTATCCAACGGATGACATAAGAGTTTATATACCTAACCTGGTGAATCTATCAACATTGCCCATGCAGGGTACTGTGTGACATGCCTTGGCTAGTTCGAAGGAGGCAGTGTGAACAGTTTTGCCCTCGTCCATCGCTTTGGTGACCTTCTCAAAGGAGTTCACCTTGTTCAGTAGACATGACCTGCCCTTGGTGAAACCAAACTGGGTTGGGTCCATTGTGCGGAGGTTTCCTATATAATTATTGATCATTTCCACAATAATTCTTTCCATGGTTTTGCATATGAGATTAGTGAGACTTATGGGTCTGCATATAGCTCACCTTTGTGCAGAGGGATAACTGTTAATGTTCTCCATTCATGAGGCAAGAAGCTTGCTTGGGGGCTTTGGTTAAATAGGGATTCCAAAAGATCTGATAGGTTATGTTTCATGCTACTTAGAAGGTAGCTTGGAACATTGTCTGGGCCCATCGATGCAGTGTTCTTGTCCAGCGAGAGAGCACTGATGACTGCTCTCTAGTGGTGATAGGGGGAGTTATATTTGATGGTATTCCCTGAGGGGAGGTTGGTGGGAGGGAATATATTCTACTGCTAGACTAGTAAACTCTGTTCAAGACACATTATTTCACCGCTCATCCCAGAACTTACTCCATCTGTGTTACACAACAGGCATGTATTCCACTCACTTAAACAACAGATACCCTGATAGCATGCATGCATTGAGAGACTGCAAGAATCACAGATAGTGAAATGCATGATTATTATATGCATCATGAGCAATGGCAAACATGAGCACAATGGTTTCATTTTGCTAGATTGCAAGGAAACAATTTCTGGGACTTAGAAACATCTCTTTAGTATTTATTTTATTTTTATTTTGCATTTGTTTACCGGGAAAGCCCAACTGGGCAGGCTGCCCGTTTTCAGTAGCGGCCCAGGGAGAAAAGCTCCATTACTAATAGTAAAAGATAATAAAACCAGGAAGAATGCATCGCAGTGTATGTACAATAAAAAGGTTATCTTAAGTTATAAAAGTGTCATACACAATTCGCAGTGGTTACATTAGCGATTAGTAGCAGTGTAATCACAAAACAGCAAAGATAAAGTAGTGTACTGCAGATCAAAGCTGATTAATAATGTAGAAGGAGTGATGTAATGAGAATATGAGAAGGATTCACACTAGTTTGGGAATTTAGTGGGGTAAACCCCATATGTGGTGCAATGACTAGGACTGCATGATGATGGTAATTTGATCTAATGAGCCCAGTAGTAGGCAAGTAGCATGCTTTCAGTGATATGAATTCACACAAGTAATGAAAAGGGCTGCAAAGCAGTCACTATGAATTTACTGTTACAAATGGGAAGGAAATGGGTGTACAGAACAGTCAGAAAGACAAAAGAACAAGCAAAAAAACACACACAAGGAAAACGGGAATGGAAGACTGGATGGGGCAGAGCAGGAAGGGTAGGTATGTTTCTGTGGGAAGGTAGGCAAAGGAAGATGTGGGCAAGAAAGAGGGCATAGGGGTTGCAGAAGGTGCAGATACACAAAAATTCAGAGAGAACAGGGGAAGTGTTGACAAAAATGGAGGGAACTACAGAGAAGGGACAAAAAACAGAAGGACAATAGTGAAAGGAAGGACAGAACTACAAACTGTGGAAGAAACTGAAATACGAGGAAGGGGAACATCATGACTTCAGACAGTCTGGGGTGACACATGACTGACGCTCTGCAAAATGCCACACCTAACCAAAGGTCATTCAACTCTATGACCACTCTTCTTGGGTGGGTCCAACAGTTGGTGGCCCACTGGGCAGAGCCATGCAATGGTGAAACTCTACAAGTCACAGAAGGTTGTGTTCCAGGCAGTCAATGTGGGCACCAGTTCATCAGTGCTGTACCTATACTGTCAAACTCTTGCTAGGTGATGTATACTGTGAACAACAGCTGGCACAACCTAATGGGATAGCCACACCTCCCCACCAATAACAGACTACTGAAGCCCACTAGGAACCCTCCAGGTCAACTCCAGCTTGGTGACATTACCTCCTTCTGGGTGACCAATGCAGCCCAGCAGAGAGAATATGGTACCGAGACAGCTGCAGTCTCAACAGGTGACAGCAGGGCAGGTGGACAGTGAGGTGACTACTTATACACCACAGCTACATCCACTGCAGACAGTTTACAAAAAAAACAGCTATAAATGGAGAGAAAAAAAAAAAAAAAAAGAAGTGATAAAGAGGCCCAAAAGAAAATACAATCAATAATGTATATCACTGTTTGACAAACCAGTACCTGGAGGAGTAAAATATACGGTATGCAGTGGCAAAATAAATCGTGCAACAGTCACAGGAAAGGGTGCCACTGTAGGCATTATGCCACAATGTGCAGGACTACATGCTGTCTAATCAGACCCCCAATCTGCATATCCTGAGAACAGTGCACATGGTCCAAGCAGTTCCAGCAGGGGAAAAGAACGTGGTGACACATATTACATCCATGGGAGACACACGGAGGTGGTAGACCTAGCTTACTAGAAAGTGTCCAACACGACAAAATCATGGCTATGCAGTGAAGACAAAGCCAAAGCAGACAACAATGTCAAAAAATAAGTAATGGACAATGGCTGGTCATCATATAACATGACATATGACAGCCACAAATAAACAATACATGGTGGTACGTCTGATGCATGGCCATTGTATGCTAGGTTTAAATGGAAATAGCAGGGCACTCAGATTGGACAAAATAATGTTAAACCTCATTTTCTGGAGGAGGAGCTGGAATATAGCAAAATGCTGCCAGGTACATTTGTATCACATACTGCATACTTATGTCAAAGAGGGCAGAAAGAGTACAGATGCAAATGGCAATGACCATACACATGTATGGTGGAGGTCACATACTGGATGGGATGGAGCCAGATTACATAGACCACATGCAGTTTTACTGACATCCTCACAAATTGCAAAAGCAGGTGTATCTGGTACATATTTAATATGGTGTGCTGTAGGCGCACCTGTGTCCAGCTACAGGTAAATGCCCTAAGGCAGCACTCTGTGGAGTTGGGCCAGTACTTCTAGGCGGATCAGTTGTTCCACAACCTTAGCTCATTTTGGTAAGAGGGGTGAAGGACTGTGCAGTGGATACAGCAGATATCAGTATCCAATCACTGACCATAACTATACAGACGTGCAAACAAATGGAGAAGCTGTCCCAGGCACAGACGGATATTTTGCTACAGGCCATCCTTCTATATGGTTCGCGGATTCTTCTGACAAATAACAGTGGCCAGGTCTTTTGTGAGGGGATCTAACTGTAGATGTCAATGCTATAGGTGGCTGTAAGAGATCTTCACTACAAGTGCACCACAGAATCACTGACATGACCTCCATGTCTGTGACAGGGTGCCAAAGGGGTGGGAGGTTGGCACAGTGGACGAGGAGCTCACCTTATAGGCACAAGGTGCAGGGTTTGAGTCGCACATGGGGTAATTGCCTGGGCTTGGAATGACCCCACATGGACAGTAAGCCTGGTACTAATTTATATTTTAGGGTGGAAGGTTGGCATAATGCTTAAGGTGTTTACTTTACCGACACAAGATGCAGGGTTTGATTATCACATGGGGTAACTGGCTAGGCTTAAAAATGGCCCACAAGGCCAGTTAGCCTAGTACTAACCTATGAGCTCTTGCACAGGGAACTACAGCTATAGGTGGGGTCTGCCTATACTGAAAAACCTCACACATATGGAACATCTCTATCTGGGGTGATGGACCGCTCCCCTCATACCTAGCGGAGGACTAGATATTGACATGGGATTTAACCCACCAGTTCCAGGGGTGTCTGTAGGTAATTTGGGGGGGGGGTGAAGCCGTACATTTGCATCGTGTAGTGCAACATGCCACAGTCATGAGCTCTCATAAGTTGAATACAGTCATATCATTACTACAGGCACTTTAGGTCTCCAGCAGGCACAACATTCTGTACAAGGTATGTGGGCTTATGTTCTTTGCATACCGTACTATTGTACAACTACTGCTGGTTGGAGAATTTGACCTGTCATTAAGTAGCACTGAAACACATGGGTGTTTCTCTCTCTGCTTTCACCAGTGACTCAATGTGTGGGCCCTCCGCCATGGATGTGGGCATGCCTGATGTCAAAGTAATGTCTCAGCCTGACAAGGACGGCAGCCAATGCACGACACTCATTAGCCACAGTGGCACTGGTGGGAATAAGTACTGTTTATTAGCTAATCTTTCCACTGACACAGTGTTACTGCCTCTGTAACACCCCCCCAAGAGTCCCAGGATACCAATGTAGGACAGGAATTGTCTGACACAACACAACAATGTGCACCCTAGTCTCCTGCTCCTCAACAAACAGTGGATGTCTGCAACTTCAATGAATATGGGAAAAGCACTAAAGAGAAGCCTGTTGGTAACTGACACCACAACTGGTCCTGCTCCCAGCCTAAGCAAAGTGTCTCAATAACCGTTATACAACATATCTGCAGACATCCAGACAAATGGCCATTATACAAAATATGTGCAGATGTCCAGGGACATGTCAATGCCACTAAAGTCACAGCAGAGCTAATGAATGCCATATGTGGAGTGCAAGATGACATCAGAGAAGGTATTGCATACTTAGGTAGCATCCTGGCAATGTGCTGTGGGAGTTTATATTCTCCATGTCTGCTACATTCTGTAGCCAACACCTTTCATATGGCCATCACACATTTGACTCTACTAGAGAAACATATCATGAGACAGGTAGGTCACAAGCATAACGCCACATTCTCCACATCTGCTACTGATGTCAAGCATGTTGCTGCCAGCCATGGGCTCCCCCTCATATGAAGTGTATGTGACAATTATCGCAGTGATATGGCCCAGTCATTCACACTCACAAAGCTCAAAATCCAATGCATCAGCCACTGATAATGCCTGAAATATTCCAAAGAGGGGATGCCCCCTTGGACAGGGGGTGAGCACAATCAATGCCAGTACCTCTTGATGGTGCCCTTGACCTGTTACAGAGACTTGTGCAAAGTGCAGAAAAATCTAGAGGAGCTCTCTCTCCCCACACAAACAATGACCACCACCACCACCCACCTCTGAACCCTTACTCCACACAGAATACACCACCCCTCCTTGCACAGTCTTCCAAGTTTTGCCACATCGCCAAGATACAGCATCCATGTATCCACATCAAAAGCCTCCCAACACTGTGCCGCTAGCCATTGTGCATATGACGACACCTACAGCCTCCCCTTAGTGCTCTCATCAAGATAATTTGTACCTGATGTTCATCTTGCCAAGTCATGTCTTGTATAGCATTACCTAGCTCAGTATGGTTTGCTATGCCTAATTTTCCCAATGCCACGTCACACTGTGCCTATCTTCACCTCACATGTTCACTCCCTGCAAATGTATTCTCCAAAAACTCCTCATCAGCCCGTCCTCCACTGCTGGTAACATTCTATCCAGTTCTCCAATGGCAAGCCCTCCTGCATCTATCTGCATAACAATATGTTGTGCAACACTTTGCATGTGGCAAATATCCTGCTACAGGTTTCCAGAATATACTGGTAAAACTGCAGCACAGTGCCAGAGGCATCTAAGCAGCTGATGTATTCAGTCATTCATCAGTCCAAAAACATGTCTGCAACAGTAGAGAGCTGTATGAATTCTCTGCCATGGTCTGTAGGCTGTGTATCAGTGTAAATATCCATGACTACAGGGTATATCCAGCATTGCCAATTGTCAGTGAGGAAAGTCTTCCCACACAAATTGCCAGTGTAAGTCACACCTGTGCCAGATGTGGGAATCCTAAGCACTGTCTGGGTGGCACACTGATACACTGTATATTGCACAGTGTGTATTGCAGCTCATCTGAAAGCTGATGGAGTGGAATACCCTTACAGTCAATATTACCATTGTCTCTCTGTCTCAGGTGGGGGCCTTGAGGGCAATGTGGGTGCAAGAGATGGCACCAAAAACCTCTGGAAAGTGGGCAGTTTCATAGAATGCCCACACAGTGTTGTTTCAGTACTTTGCACAACATGGAAACCACATATTATTCTCCGTGTACTGAAACGTATCATCAATGAGCTGCTGTAGTATCCATGAGACAGATGCCTGGGACTGAAACGTGACATCAATAAGCTACTGTAGTATCCATGAGACAGATGCCTGGGACTGAAACGTGGCATCAATAAGCTGCTGTAGTATCCATGAGGCAGATGCCTGGGACTGAAAAATGGCATCAATAAGCTGCTGTAGTATCGAGGCAGATGCCTGGGACTGAAACGTGGCATCAATGAGCTGCTGTAGTATCCATGAGGCAGATGCCTGGGACTGAAACGTGGCATCAATAAGCTGCTGTAGTATCCATGAGGCAGATGCCTGGGACTGAAACGTGGCATCAATAAGCTGCTGTAGTATCCATGAGGCAGATGCCTGGGACCAAAATGTAGCATCAACAAGCTGCTGTAGTATCCATGAGGCAGATGCCTGGGACTGAAACGTGGCATCAATGAGCTGCTGTAGTATCCATGAGGCAGATGCCTGGGACTGAAATGTGGCATCAACAAGCTGCTGTAGTATCCATGAGGCAGATGCCTGGGACTGAAACGTGGCATCAATGAGCTGCTGTAGTATCCATGAGGCAGATGCCTGGGACTGAAACGTGACATCAATGAGCTGCTGTAGTATCCATGAGGCAGATGCCTGGGACTGAAACGTGGCATCAATAAGCTGCTGTAGTATCTATGAGGCAGATGCCTGGGACCAAAATGTGGCATCAACAAGCTGCTGTAGTATCCATGAGGCAGATGCCTGGGACTGAAACGTGGCATCAATGAGCTGCTGTAGTATCCATGAGGCAGATGCCTAGGACTGAAATGTGGCATCAATAAGCTGCTGTAATATCCATGAGGCAGATGCCTGGGATACACCTGCTGTGCCCCCAGCTGATACCTGCAAGGTCACAGGAAATATAAAGCAAAGATGACGCTTTCAGTCTAGAAAAAAAAAATAGTTAAGGGAAGACCTGCTGGATTTAATACAAATGGACAGACCTAATCAGATAGATGAAAGAAATAGATTACAGAACGCAAATAAGACTAAAAATGTTAGAAGATTGGTAAGAGAGAAAAACATGGCATTCAGGACTATTAAAAGAAATTTATGTGATAAAAGAAATAAATCAAATACATTACTGTGCAGCAAAACTAATAAAGGATGAAGTGTTACTACAAAAGTGTGGCATAATAAAGGAAAAGTGTTACACAAAAGCATAGAGTAGCAAATGAAAAGAAAGGAACAAACAAAATACAACCACAGAAACAAACACAGAAACCTATAAAGCAACTAAGACAAGATATATTACTGTTAGAAGAATATGGAAACAGCTCAAAAATACTTAGACGTGGTAAAAGCAACACACAGTATCAAAACAGACTAGGATTTATCAAACACTAATGCCAATAACAAACTAGCAGCATATGCAGAAAGACTTAGAAGGTATGCAGATAAATATAAAAAGTTCAAAATAAGCACTTCATTGATGACTCAAGAAAGATTTTATAAAGAACTGGGGAAACAAAAGTAAAAGAAATACAACTTAGGCTAATGGCCCTGGAGCCTTTACAAGCCTAATACACACCTATGAACCACTACCAAAAAAGAGGCAATAGGCACATTTTGAATATTTATGAAGACAAGTGTTGAACATAAACATGCTAAACAGACAGAATAACAGTAATTAGTTCTAATGTAGAGGACATGAAAGGTAATGAAGTAACTGCTACAGAAATTGAGACAAAATTCAGAAAAACTTCTTACTGGAAAACCCAAGGCCCAGATGCAGTACCTCACTTCTGGCTAAAGGTATTAACATCTTTACACAAAGATTTATATGTGCATCCCAGACATACACAGATCTGGTTAACAGGAAAAATGATAATCCTCCTTTAGAGTGAACCTGCAAGCCATCCTAAAAACTAAAGACCAATAACTTGCCTTCCAACCATATATAAATTATATACTGGGACTGATGCTGAGTTTGTAGTCATTCAAGAAAAAAATTCAGTTACGGCACTAGAACAAAAGGGTAACAAAAGAAAGTCATACAAACTGTTGCTATATAATGCCACAACAAAGAATTACACACAGGGGAAGAATCTAAGTACGGCATGGAGAGATTACAAAAAAAATATGACAGCATCCCACATTCATGGATAATAGAATGTTTACAGATGTACAAGATACACCCTACATTGCTCAATTACATTACAATGACCATCTAACAGTGCAAACCACTTCACGACTAGGCCATGAAGATGGACAAATTATTATTCCAGGGATAAAGATGCAAAGTGGAATATTCTAGGGGGAATCTGTCACTACTGCTGTTTTGTATTGCCCTTGAACCTTTATACTGTTTAATTGAAATATTAGGTCTTGGTTATAATTTGGCTCTCAGTAAACAATCTTGTTTAAGGACTTCTTATCTACTTTTTGTGGATGATGTAAAACTGTACAGTTCATCGAAAGAAGATTTGAAAGCATAAACACAAATGATTAAAACTTTCTCAGAAGATATAATTACATTTGGTCTTGATAAATGTGCAAAAGCAACATTTAAAACAGAAAAGTTGCAGCACTAAGAAAATATTAATTTGGGATAGGAATGCAATATAAAGAAACTTCAGAATGACGGAACATATAAATATTTGCAAATAGAAGGAAATTAGTTTATTCCTAGATGGCAAGGCAGTTTTCAGTATTAGTTTAATCTTCTGAAGTATTCTTACTAATTTTTATTTTCATTTGTTTATCTTTTATTAAGTAAAAATTAGAAACCAGTTTACTCTTACTGTTCTAACGTAATAATTTTGGGGAGACTGCCTGGGCCCAAAAAACGTACTGGATTAACTGGACATGAAAACAAGATAAATGCTTCACACTTACCACATTATACATAAAAATCAGTGTCAACCAATCCATGTACAGATCTGCAATTGTGGGACTGCATACATATCTGCTGACCTCACCAGATCCAAACTTGGTGAAAGTTTTACACGAGAAGAAGTCTAAGATGGCATCTTTGCCCAGTTTACAAAAAACATTTCGATACCATGTGGGAATGGACATCAAACAAGAAGACAAACGTCAGACAGCAACACAATGTGAAAAAAAAACCCCAAAAGAAACAATACAATAAAAAGGGTTAGATGGGATGTGGGAGGAAACCGGAGCACCCGGAAGACACCCACAGGACCACAGGGAGGATGCAGACTCCGTACAGAAAGCACACCAACAGAGGATCTAACCAGAGAACCTCTTGTTGTGATGTGGCAACGCTAACCACTGCACCACCACAGCCACCCTATTACCAACATTTGAAAAACAGATGCAAGAAAACCATATACAGTAGTCCAGGAAGAAAAAACACATAAGTAGCATTAATCAATGAAATTGATACACCCAGTAATTACAGTGACTTGCGTACAGAGAGGCAGAAAGCTATAAAATACCAGGATTTGCATGCAGAAATGAGAGCAATGTGGAAGAAAGACACCCAGGAGGTTCAAATAGTAGTATGAGCAATGGATCTAATGAAAGCCAATTTAATGTCATACTTAGATATGCTATTAATATATGTAATTCCGTATGAATTAAAGGAGGAGGTAACTAGGTTCATAACTCACTGTATTCTCGTACTATGGAACAGGTTAGTCTAGCAGTTAATGCAAGTATTAAGGCTATGAGCTGTTAATACTTCCTGTGGTACAGGGTTTGATTCTTTCAGACTTTATTTGCCTACAAGTGTGACCTTCCGCAAGTCACTCAGACAGTGCTTTGGAGCAATTGGGAATTTGGGCAAGGTTCCTAAATAGTCTCCCTGGACTGCATACCTAGCAACTACCTAGGAACCTACAGGTCAAGCAAAGAAATACTGTCTGCCTTTAAGGCTAGTCATGATGACTGGAAGGGTAGACATAACTTTACACTAGAGTTATCACGCACAGCCTTGCTTGATTTTAGTGGTGGGTACTATTAAGTACTTATACAGGGTAGGACAAACCTTTAAAGAATGTACTTAAGTGTCTGTAGTATCTTATGGTTCCTGCAATCGCTTGCCCAGTATACCTCCTGTGTTATGCTGTTCTTTCCATACGGGCAGCTGGTACAATGTACACTCATGTAGCTGAGGCCTCACTTGCTGGCAATTAGTAACAAGGGAAGGGGTATCGGTGTACAATACATGTGTTATCAAGAATTAATACACAACTCTCTCTCCCAAATGTAGATCGTAAAAGATTGTCAAGCTTACCCTCAAGCTCCCCCCCTCACTTATAGGATTTAAACCCTCAACAGGCTGATTCTAAATTTTCCAGTTTCTCCACCAAATTCTCTTCAGACTGTCCTGGTATACTTCTGAGAGGAGAAGAGATTTCCATGTTTTACAGGAAGTGTATAACAATCTCTTCCAAGTACAAGACTTGGTACATTATCCAAGTAACTGTTGTGAAGCAACTCCTTACATTCCCAAAATATTATGTTCCCAAAAACATTTTTCTGGATCATCACATCTCCAACATATGCCTCTTGTCTGTGGGAACATTTTTTTGAAAAGGTGTAGAAACAGTTGCGCAAATACTTACCATTCAATAACTGAACATTTTCTAGACTTGGTTGCATATCTAAGATTAAGACATTTCCCCTACACGAATCATCTGTAATCGCTTTATTTACTGCATGCTATTTTTACTTTTACACAGTACTGACTTCTCACATCTTATATTGCCTTATATGACCTACTTACTACGCTTTTCAGTCTGTTATTTCTGTTCCGGCTTCAGTTATAAAACTTACTGTGTGTGTGGTTTAAAAAACTACTACCCAGCCCTCTGCATATCTTCCTTCAACTCTAACATCAGTCCTGAATATTCAAGTTGATCGGGGATCAGTAACCTAAAAGTTAGTCTAGTTTCATCCCTTTTTACTTCATCTTTTATTATCTGCTCCAAATATATTAGTTCTTTGTCATAACCTCATTACATTTTCCTGTACATTTCTTATTACTATATTACATTTTCCTGTACGTTCTTATTACTATAAATCGGAAAGCCTACTGAGGTTACTCGCATTTTTCAAGATCCAGCTTTTTTTAGTCTTATATATACTGTCTGTACTTCATGCTCTTTATATTCCTTTACTAAAGCTGTCCATATGTCCACAAGCGATCCTGATGTAGCCTTGTCAGGTACTATGACTACCACGTGCTTCCATCCGATCACATATTCACTGCCCTGAATCAAATATATTATTCTAATCTATGTGGCCTTACAGCACACTTCCAAACATGGAAGTTCTAAATGGATCCACTCAGTTGTCTGTTACGCTTTTTCCCCCATTGCACTCTCTTCCACCTCAAAAATCCTTAATTTCCTTTTTTACAGCTGTCCATAACCTGATCTCTCAGTTGTTACATACAAGCCTGACCAACACAAAGAGCCAGCAGCACCCAAAGTATCCTAACCCTCTTGTATTTTACTTCCGGTCTATAATCGCCTTAGTCTTAGCTTGCTTCTAATCTTCAGAGTCATTTCTTCCCACATTTCTTTAGCTGCTTGCTCAACATCCTGTTTCAACCAAATTCCCATGTTAACTCATTTTGTCATGACCACACAGATAAGGAAAGTTCTGTACCAAGTCATGTGATTCATAGGTAGGTACTAGGCTATTGGCCCTAGGGCCTATATAAGCCTAGCCAAACGGTACCCTGGCTTTTGCCACCCAAGAAAATTGTTTTCCTGTGCCCCTGTCAAGCAAAGCCACAGAAGTGATCCCCGGGGTAAATTTCCTATCTCCCATCCAATCATCAAGATTTTTCTTGAAGAGTGCTAATGAGTAGCTTTGTTTGATATAAAGAGGTAGTTTGTTCCAGAGTATGGGAAGTCTGAGACAGGAATCTATCCCTCCAGCATGTTCTGTTTATTGTAGTGACAAGGTTTAGGTCCCTACAGCGTGTAGCTCAGAGGGATTGGGATTTCTTTAAGTGGAGCATGTCCAACAGCTCTGGGTTTGACATAGCTTTGTATGTTAGGCAGAGATCGCCTCTGAGTAGGCGATATGCGACAGAGTAAAGCTGGAGTTTTTTGAGATGGTCTGCGTAGGGCATCTGTTTGAGGCCGGTAATCCTCTTTGTGAGGTATTTCTGTGGCCTTTCTAGTTGTTGATGATGTCTTGTGAGGTACATACCAAAAGGGGCATTGTACTCTATAATGGGTCTAATGAGTGACAAGTAGACGGGAACAATGACCTCTTTTTTCCTGGATGAGAAACCTTTTGTGATGAGGTGTGCCACATAGAAGGATTTCCTGACTACTGTGGCGATGTGATTATCAAAGGAGAGACTACTGTCCACCTGTGTCCCAAGGTCTCTTATCACACTTTCGGTGTTAAGTAGACTACTGCCTATGTGATAGTTCATGGGTACAGAGTTTTTACCAAAAGGGATGACAATGCACTTTTTGGCATTGAGCTTGAGGCCATGGCTTTGACACCAGGCATCTGTCTCAGTGAGGCCCTTTTGTAGGATGTCCACATTGTTAGGAGATTTGATTATGGCTCCTAGTTTGCAGTCATCTGCAAACTTTGTTAGCCAAAGAACTTCTGTGTTAGCCTGTACTTCAGAGAAGTAGATACCAAACAGGAGAGGACCTAGGAATGAACCCTGTGGTACTCCACTTGTCACTGGTCTGAAGTTGGATTTAGATTCTGCTACTTTCACAGTGTGGGTTCGGTCAGTGAGCCAGTTGGCAACCCATCTTGTGACATAAGGATTTATACCTAGTTTAGTGAGTTTGTCTATAATTCCAGAGTGGGGGATAGTGTTGAAAACGTTACAGCAAAGCACTGGTACAAAACAATAAATCCAAAAACAAGAGCAGTTGAGTTGAAATGGTTCAAAAACCTTTCTCAATGTTTACAATAGGTATAAGGAAACACCCACTTTTATACATACTAACTGGATCATATGACCTGCAGCCATCATCACATGACCAAAAAGTTTTAAAACATAGAAATTTATACAATATAAAATGTAAAACACTAAGTGCTAAAAACACAATCTATTGTTCTCATTAGAAAGCCTAATGTAAGACTGTGTAGTTCTTATATTTTTCTCTTTCTTTACCCATTTTTCACATACAAAAACAAACTTGACAGGCATGTAAACAACACTGCTAACAGTTGTGCGGGCATGTGATGTTTAAATGTGTCCAATCACTGCTTTTAAATGTACCATGATTTGTTCGCATGTTTTTAACTGAAGTAGGTTTTTTCCTCCTACTCTCTTGTGCCATTAATACCCTCCAATATTTATATATTATCTTATGCCACCTGCACAACTAGCAGTGTTGTTATAGATTGTGTTAGTGCATCACCCAGGGGAGGGGATTTGTCTAATTCCTTGGACCTGAGGGAGTATGAATGGATAATCAGACTGTCAGCTGATGTATACCCTGGCATAAATGCATCTGTATCATTAAAACCTATATTGCAAAGAATACAGCAGACAAGATTAAAGTAACCTTTAATTTTTAATTTTTAAATTTATTAACAAATGATAGGCATGTTTAATTTACACATTTTTTACTAATATATTATGAAAGTTATTAACATTCAATATTAAGCACATCTTTCTATTAGGATATGTGTATGTTCTTCACATTCTATGTTTAAGTTCGTGTAGATAAATACATATAGTTGATGCTATTATAATGTTTTTAGCACTTAGTGTTTTACATTTTATATTGTATAAATTTCTATGTTTTTAAAAAATTTTTTGGTCATGTGATGATGGCTGCAGGTCATATGATCCAGTTAGTATGTATAAAAGTGGGTGTTTCCTTATACCTATTGTAAACATTGAGAAAGGGTTTTTGAACCTGATAGTGTTGAAAGCCTTGGCGAGATCTAGATAGGCTGTGTGTACCACCTTACCCTCATCTACAGCTTTGTTGACCGCTTCAAAGAAGTCTATCAGGTTTAGGAGACATGATCTGCCTTTCACAAACTCAAACTGGGTAGGGTCCAGAGTTTGGAGATTACCAATATCATTGTTTATAAGTTCCATGATGATACGCTCCATAGCCTTGCAGACCAGGCTCATCAGGCTAATGGGGTGGTAGTTCCCGGGGTCTGTAATGGCTCCTCCTTTGTGGAGTGGGATAACCGTTACTGTGCGCCATTCAGTGGACACAAAGCCTGAGGTGAGGCTATGATTGAACATGGTACTTAGGCGGGGTGCCAGTTCGTTCTGTAGTTCATGCAGAATGCAGCCTGGGATTTTGTCACATCCCATAGATGCTGTGTTCTTGGCTTTGGAGAGTGTGTTTTTTACCTGTGCAGCCATGATTACAGGTACTTTGCATTCTTCCAGTATAGAGATGGGCCCTTTAGGGGATGAGAGAGGGGGTAAAGTTAGCACTGAACCTATCTGCCAGGATGTTGGCAATATCAGTTGGTTCTGTATACTTAGTGCAATTGTGCTGTAACTCAGAGCAGATCTGAGTGTTGCCATTGAGATTCTTGACATAGCTATAGAATGCTTTGTGGTTGTCTTTAGAATCAGTGGCGATTTTGTTTTCGTAACTAGCTTTGGAGGATTTTATGAGGGATCTCAGCTTCTTAGTGAGGCTGACCACGGAGTTCCTCCAATCATGGGAATTTACTCTTTTTTGCAACAGTTTCTTTCTTCTGTTGCAGAGTTTGTTTATAGCAGGGGACCACCAGATTGGCTTCCTTTTTTTGGAGGATAGCATCTTGGTTCTGTTAGGGATTGCACGATCCATGCACTTGTCTAAGTGCTTATAAAGTGCAACTGTATAGGATTCAGCAGTTGTATCTCTATTGTCTGTCAGCATGGGTGTCGTGAAGTTTGCCACTTCTGTCTTAAGATCCGTGAAGTTGGCTTTGGAGAAATTTTTTACGGTGGTTTCCCTAATGGGGGCTGGGATGTGGATGTCTAGGGTGATTTGCTTGTGGTCGGATCTGACCAATGAGGAATTGACCTCTGGTGTGGAACACCGGTTGCCCATGTTGGTAATGACCAGGTCTAGGATATTGCTGCCCCTGGTGGGGGTGTGGACAAGTTGATCCAAGGCATTGGAATTTATTAATTCCAGAAAATGTTGAGCACAAAAGTTGGTACAGGAGTAGTTTTCCAGTTAATGGTGGGGTAGTTGAAATCGTCCATTATTAGGGTGTTAGGTTGTACCCTAATATTTTCCAGTGTATCAAGAAATGAGGAGTGGGAATCCTGGGGCATGGTGGGGGATCTGTAGCAAGCTACAATTTGCAGTGCGGTCTTGCCCAGAGTTAGTTGCACTTGGATAACCTCAGATGCATTATGCTGAGCAACTAGCCTGGAGGTGTGCATATCCTTAATGAATATGGACATGCTTCCACCTTTAGTGCTTCGGTCCAAGTTAGGTGGCCAAAAGGTGTGGTATGAATTATAGCCTGGTAATGCAGGGGTGCTCTCTGGAGCCTTGAACCAGGTCTCTGTCACTGCACAGATGTAGATGTTCTCCATTTTAAGGAGTGCCACGAGTGAGTGCATTTTGAGGTTTAGACTTCTAGCACTGAGTAGCATTACCCTCAGATTTTGCTTGCTTGTACCTATTACGGTGGTGAATTTGTCATTTGAATCTTGCCTAAAAAAGGCACTATAGGGGTGGCAAGAGCCTTAGCCAGTATCCGGAATCTCAAGGGCGACAGGTGCAGGCCATCTCTGGCAAAGCATCGTGGTTTGTAGATCATGTCATCCACGGCAGACAGATACTGGATCCCCTTAGAATGACACCAGAAGCTTAGCCAATTGTTGAAGTCAATCATTTTGTCCTTGTACTGTGGTATCATTCTGGGTGATGGCAGGATGCTAATCAGGGCTAGGGTCATACCTGCCTGGGCTACAAGATCAGAAAGCTCCTCCATGTCTCTTTTCATGTAGTCCAGGGAGGTATGTCTCAGGTCATTCACACCAACATGGACAATGGCAGAGTCATATTTGTACTTGCTGTGGAGTGACCTGAGTGCATGCGTTATGTGGAGGATCCTGGCAGCTGACATTAACTTTCTCCTTGTTTAGTCTAGTGAGTGGAACATCAGTGTGCCTGACTATAGAGTCACCTATGACTAGAGTGTTAGGTACGTTGTTATGCCTTATGGGCTGTGGTTGGGTGGCACACTGAGTTTGTGGGCTATGTGTCATTTGGGTTGTGTTGGGGGGTGGAGGTTGCTTGCGTTTCTGCTTTGGAGGTCTCTGTTGCTTGGGTAGATTTTTTTTGAGAGCCTCCACGAATGTAGGCGTATGTTTTGTGTTTCTATGTGTGTGTTTTGGTGGTGTAGGTTTTGAGGGACTATGTGATGAGTGTGGTGCAGGTGTTTACCTTCTCCTCTTGACTGTCTAGTCCAGTCTTGGGTGAAGAGAGCTTTCCTTCCAGTTTGGTTATATAAGTGCATCTCTCACAGGGCACAATTCATTACTATAGCCTTTATTTTTGCTTCACTTACTTTATATCCTGCTGTATTAGTAAAAAGAACACTTTATCAAATGCAAGTGCTTGTTCACTAGAATATAAATAAATATATGTGTGTGCCTGTGTGTATAGGTGCTTGTTCACTAGAATGTATATACCCAGTGTTTTTCTATGTAATTAGTATGAACAATTCTGTTGCTTAAATTCTTTGTATTTTTTCTTTGTGAAATGATTTGTATTTCACACAGGATGAGCCTGGAACTGGCCAACACAAATCAGTGCACTACCCTGGTAAACAAATATCAATAAATAAAATGTGGAGAATAAGCATACTAGTGCCAGTGATTAAGAACAAAGGAGACATTCACAACTGTGAGAAGTACAGAGGTAACAAAAATCCTGTCACACCACAAATATTATGGACAGGATGACTGACTAATAAGGTAGTAAAAAGTAAGATGGGAGATGAGCAGCTTGGATTTAGATCAGGATGCAGCTCAACCAACCCAATGGTTGCAGTGAAACAATTAAAAAAAGCTAGAGATGAGGAGAGTCCAATCGAGCATTCCTAGGCCTGGAGAAAGCATATGACAAGGTCCCAAAAAAGATTTTTACAGTGCTACATTGGCTTGAAGTCTCAGAAACATTGATAGAACTAGTGTATGCTATATACAACAACCCAGTGACTCAAATATGAACAGTATTCGGTTTCACAGAGGGGCTCCCACTGGGAGTAGGTGTGCATCAGGGTTCAGCTCTGAGCCCACTGCTGTTCACACTGGTGACGGACTACATTAGCAAGCAGGTCAGAGGGTTCAGATCAGCAAAGTTGCTTTATGCAAACAATGTGGCATTACAGGCAGACTGAACCAACTTCAGTAAATGATAGGGGAATAGAATGCAAAACTGAAGGCGCATGGGATAAAACTGAGTACAGATACAATAAGTGTCATGGCAGCAAATGAGGAAAATCAGAAGAAGCTGAGAAATGAGACAGAAGGGAAAACAGCAGAACAGGTTAACAGCTGCAAGTATCTGGGAGGGGTGGTTGAGGAGAAGGGAAGTCTGAATGACGAGGTCAAAGCTTGAATCAGAGGGATTACAGTCAAATGACACAGACTGTCGTGTAGCATGAGACAGAAGAATGCCAAAGAAGCTGTAAAGTAAGGTGTATAAAACAGAAGTGCGACTAATATTACAGTGTGGTACAGGAACCTGGGCAGTGAAGGCAAAGCAATTGAAGAAGCCAGAGATGAACTCCCTGAGATGGGTGTTAGGATGTATACTGTGAGACAGATGAAGAAATGAGGGTATCACAGCAGAAGCCCAAGTAGCTTCAACTGCAGAAAAGGTCAGAGAGAGCTAATTACAGTGGTTTGGGCACGTGCAGAAAAAAAGTCAGTCTGGTGAAGATGGGTTTGGACAATTAAGAAGCAGGCAAAAGAAACAATGGTGCCAACAAAGAGAAGGTTGGATTGTGTGAGAGAAGAGCTACAACAGTCAAGCATGACTGTTGAAGAAGGTAAGAGTGGCACTGAATCAAGACAGATGACAACAGTTGAGGCAATGCCTAATCACATGTAGAAAATGTGGAAAAAGGGGGTTGATGATGATGATGATCTTGCATTATCTTCCATATCTGTAACATATAATGTCTGCACAAAAGGGCTACTTCATTAGTATATCTACATTTACAACCAATTACATCAGACTGTCTTATGTCTCTGGCTAATGGCTCAAGAGTAATGATGAAAGTGGGCACCATTGTCCAGTTCTTGTATAACTGAGCACTTACAGCCCTCCCACCCCCCACACACACACTTCACCCTAGCTTGAATTTGTCTGTAGATAGTAAATAATGCTGTGCATGTTTGCAGGAAAGCCATCTGCCTCAAACAGTATATTCATAAATTTCCAACTCACTGTGTCAAATACACGGCATTGAAACCTATTAACTTTCATATATTATTATTGTCCTATGAATCATTTGGAATAGCCATGGTTCTGTTAATGTTGTCCGACATTTGTTTACCTTCTATAAACCAAAATGATCCAGGTCTTATTATTCTTGGCAACAGGTTTGCCATTCTGTTTTCCATAATCATCGCAGAAGCTTTTTAATTATGATTCAGTATCAAAATGGGTTTGTGTGACCTTGAATCAAGAGCATATTTCCCCTCCTTTGTAGTTGTTTAAGAACTTACCATAACAGTAGATGTCCTACTCATCACTGCTGCAGTATTCATAACAGATGGGATTTTGTCGCTGACATCTAGTCGGGGTACAAAGGCTTTACCTTCCTAAGGGCATATGTCCAGCGTGACCACCACTCGTGTCTCAGGGTATAACAGTGGACTTAAGCAAAAGATCCTCAGATTATCTCCAAGCCAGCAGCCTGAAGACAACAGAGAGAAAAAACTGGTAATCTAGGAGGGGTGTATGTCGAACAAGTAGGAAACTCCCCCAAGAAGGGTATATGTGTGTGTGATCTGTAGGCAAGAGAGAAGAAGGGAAGCAAGGAGGGGGGGAAGGAATACTGCAACACTGATCAATAGGACACATCTACTATTATGGCAAGTTCTTACACAACTGTACTATGTCCTAACTGAAATCACTCTTGCAGTATTCATAACAGATGGGCAATTCCCAGAACTAAAAAGAGGAGAAAAAGGGGGGTGGATGGCTAGAATGAAAAGAAACAGTCCAGGAGACCAGTGAGGACTGATCTGGTGAAGGCAGCCCTAGACCTGGAAAAGGCATCAATTTTGTAGTGCTTGGTGAAGGTGTGCACAGAGGACCAAGTGACAGCTTCCAAGAAAGACATGGCATCAGTACCCTTGTGAAAAGCACCAGAAGAAGCAACTGCTCAACTGGAATGTACTTTAGGGCAGGAAGGCAAGGATTTACCATGTTGTACACAGCAGAATGACACAACCTTCAATAATCAGGATGCAATAATTGCTTCGAGATTGGCTGACCCAGCTTGGCATCCATAAAAGAAACAAAACAGTTGGTCAGTTTTTCTGATAGTCTTTGTTTTGCCCAAACAAAACTTCAGCTGCCTGTGAATGTTTAGAGAGTGTAAGTTTCTTTCCCCCCTATTTTGAGGATTGAAAAAGAAAATAGGTAGGTCAATAGCTTGACTGAGGGACAGAGTTCACTCACTATCTTAGGCATGAAAGCAGTATTAGTCTTAAGTGTTACCCTGTTCTTATGGAAAATTAGAAAGGGAGGAGTAGCTATTAATGAGTTGTTGTTCTGGTCTTTGGTGCAGGCTGGAGAAGTTGTTTGACCGCAACTGAGCTACAAAATATAAGTATTTTTTGATTATTTTAACAGATTACTGTTTTTATAATTTAATATATATAAAGCACTTTGTCTATTCAGAATCTTCAGAAATCTTTTTCTGTTTAAAAACTGTCATAGCTTGTTGTCTTAGGCTATTGTATAAACTGAAACATTTACTCTGTGTAATTATCTCTTGGCTAGTGGGGGCTGGTTCTTTTGTGTTCTTGTAAAAAAAAGTTGTTGTTCTGGTCTTTGGTGCAGGCTGGAGAAGTTGTTTGACCGCAACTGAGCTACAAAATATAAGTATTTTTGATTATTTTAACAGATTACTGTTTTATAATTTAATATATATAAAGCACTTTGTCTATTCAGAATCTTCAGAAATCTTTTTCTGTTTAAAACTGTCATAGCTTGTTGTCTTAGGCTATTGTATAAACTGAAACATTTACTCTGTGTAATTATCTCTTGGCTAGTGGGGGCTGGTTCTTTTGTGTTCTTGTAAAAAGTTGTTGTTCTGGTCTTTGGTGCAGGCTGGAGAAGTTGTTTGACATAACTGAGCTACAAAATATAAGTATTTTTTGATTATTTTAACAGATTACTGTTTTTATAATTTAATATATATAAAGCACTTTGTCTATTCAGAATCTTCAGAAATCTTTTTCTGTTTAAAAACTGTCATAGCTTGTTGTCTTAGGGTATTGTATAAACTGAAACATTTACTCTGTGTAATTATCTCTTGGCTAGTGGGGGCTGGTTCCTTTGTGTTCTTGTAAAAAAAGTTGTTGTTCTGGTCTTTGGTGCAGGCTGGAGAAGTTGTTTGACCAAGAACTGAGCTACAAAATATAAGTATTTTTGATTATTTTAACAGATTACTGTTTTATAATTTAATATATATAAAGCACTTTGTCTATTCAGAATCTTCAGAAATCTTTTCTGTTTAAAACTGTCATAGCTTGTTGTCTTAGGCTATTGTATAAACTGAAACATTTACTCTGTGTAATTATCTCTTGGCTAGTGGGGGCTGGTTCTTTTGTGTTCTTGTAAAAAAGTTGTTGTTCTGGTCTTTGGTGCAGGCTGGAGAAGTTGTTTGACCGCCAACTGAGCTACAAAATATAAGTATTTTTGATTATTTTAACAGATTACTGTTTTATAATTTAATATATATAAAGCACTTTGTCTATTCAGAATCTTCAGAAATCTTTTCTGTTTAAAACTGTCATAGCTTGTTGTCTTAGGCTATTGTATAAACTGAAACATTTACTCTGTGTAATTATCTCTTGGCTAGTGGGGCTGGTTCTTTTGTGTTCTTGTAAAAAAGTTGTTGTTCTGGTCTTTGGTGCAGGCTGGAGAAGTTGTTTGACCAACTGAGCTACAAAATATAAGTATTTTTGATTATTTTAACAGATTACTGTTTTTATAATTTAATATATATAAAGCACTTTGTCTATTCAGAATCTTCAGAAATCTTTTTCTGTTTAAAACTGTCATAGCTTGTTGTCTTAGGCTATTTTGTCCCACGCTCCTCCCTGTTGGTGTCTTGCTCTTATACTTGGTGGCTTTGCAGTTGCCGCCCCTACTGTGACACACCTCCCAGTCTAGTGTCATTAGCTCATTCTTCTTAATACAGAGAGAACATTTGATAAGGCCTTCTGTTCCTCCTTTTACCTTTTCAAAAGTAAAACAAAACTTTTTTCTTCTTCGCCTGAACCTTCTTGTGTTCTGACTGTCCTTCTCAAACATATTGGAAATATACAGTATATTTCAGAGCATTTGTTATAACTGTATTTGCTATAACCGATTTAAGTATTTTTTCTGGCTTTTGAATATTTACTGCTTAGCGACTGCATCTTAGCCTGTTTATACAGCTCTGCATTCTATTTAAACTGTTTTTGTGTTGATTAACTGTTTTGCACTCTTAAACGTTATTTGTTGCTTAATTTTACCTGTAGGCTAACACACTCAAGTGTGCTAGCCACTTAAAAGCATTTATAGCATTTACTGTCTGTTTTTTTTCCTTGTCTCTGTAAAAAAAAAAAAAAAAAATCTCTTGTTTTCCCACCTTACTGAACTAGAGTAGTCCAGTTTCAGAGTTGCTGATCCCTGGGCTTTGTTTTTAGTTCCTGTTACTGATCCATTGCCTTATTAGGAAGGAGGGAAGTTTCTTTGCTTACCAGTGGGAGTGGGAAGCACTGAGCAGCCTTTTGTCCGAATTGGTGAAGTTTCAGCCAGAAACTAGTAGTCTATTGGTCGTTTTGGGCCAATTCCTAGCTCCTTTCAGCCCCTGCTATAAAACACGCTAAACACGTGTTTTCCAGCTTGTACCAACTCTGCACAGATCCTCGTGGTGGCCTGCAGAGTGATCCAAGCAGCAGAGAGCTAAAAGAGTGACTTTCTACCAGATATAAGTATTTTTGTGGCTTTCCCACTGTTATTAAGCTAGCGACTGCATTTAGCCTGTTTTACTGCTACTTTAAGTGATTTCCGCATTTTACACTGTTTATTGCACTTTAAGTTACTAATTGTTGCAAATTGTTTCTGTAGGCTACACACTAAAGTCGCTAGCCGATTTACAGCATTTATAGCATTTACTGTCTGTTTTTTTCCTTATCTCTGTAATAAAACAAAAATCTCTTGTTTTCCCACTTTACTGAACTAGAGTAGTCCAGTTTCAGAGTTGCTGCTCCCTGGGCTTTGTTTTTAGTTCCTGTTACTGATCCATTGCCTTATTAGGAAGGAGGGAAGTTTCTTTGCTTACCAGTGGGAGTGGGAAGCACTGAGCTGCCTTTTGTCCGATTTGGTGAAGTTTCAGCCAGAAACTAGTAGTCCATTGGTCATTTTGGGCCAATTCCTAGCTCCCTTCAGCCCCTGCTATAAAACACGCTAAACTGTACTGCTGATCTAACCAGCATATCCTATAACTGAAAAGTTCATCTCTACTTGATTCCCAAGTAGACTATTCTCTATCTGTAAAGCCTAGCACTTACTCCTACAGTACTTGCACCTTGATAAAGCACTCTTATTATAGATAGTACCCCACCAGCCCAAAACCCACTTCCCGAGTCCTTTGAAAGTTCTTTATCTACTACTTCTAGTATGTCGAGGGATCAGTTGCTAGTGTCCTCTCCAGCTCAACTGGTGAACCTGGGAATATTGAGGCAATGTTACAATTGCCTCATGTACACTGAACAATCCTCTCCTTCTCCCACAAAACACAAATACATGCGAGAGATGCAACTATACGGCCAAACTGGAGGCTGAGCTCTCTCAACATAGGACTGGCAAGACCAGACAGGAGGAGAAGGCAACCACACACAATACATACCCAGTCACACATGGTACCATCACAACTTCAAATCATACACATACTCACACAAAGACATACTGGAGGCTCTGGTCAAAATTTACCAAAACAGCAGAGGCCACCAAAGCAGACACCCAAACAAATACCACCTCACGACCCAACACATGCAACACATAGACCACACAGTCAGAGTGTCAAACAGTCACAGCCCTTAAGGCCAAACAAAATGCCAGACACACTTGTCATTGGTGATTCCATAGTCAGACACACTGGCGTCCGCTCACCAGACTGAGTAAGGAGAAGGTCACAGTAAGCTGCCTGTCGGCTAGAATCCGCCACATAACGCAAGCACTCAGGTCTCTCAACAGCAGGTACAAGTACGACTCAGTCATTGTCCACGCTGGTGTCAGCGACCTGAGGCGTGCCTCCTTGGACTACATGAAAAGGGACGTCGAGGAGCTCTCTGATTATGTAGCCCAGGCAGGTATGACCCTGACCTTGAGCAGTATCCTACCTTCACCTAGAATGATGCCACAATACAGTGATAAGATGATCAGCTTTAATAATTGGCTTAAATTCTGGTGTCATTCAAAGGGATCCAATGTCTGTCTGCCTGGGATGACATGCTGGACAAGCCAGCTGCTTCGCAAGGGCGGCTTGCACCTGTCACCCCTGGGCTTCGGATATTGGCAAAGGCTCTTGCCACCCCATAGTGCCTTTTTAGGCAAGGCTCAAATTCTAAACCTACCACCCTAGAACACCAAAAGGAAAAAAACTAAGGGTAATGCTGCTCAATGCCAGAAGTCTCAATCTCAAGATGCACGACTCGAGGCCCTTCTCAATATGGAGAACATCGATGTCTGTGCTGTGACAGAAACCTGGTTCAAGGCTCCTGAGAGCACCCCAGCACTAACAGGTTTCACCTCATATCATGTTCCGGCCCCAAAATCCGGACAACACCAAGAAAGGAGGGGTGTCCATATTCATAAAGGACACCCACACCTCAAGGTTGGTGGCAACGCACGATGCATCTGAGACCATCCAGGTGCAATTAACCATAGGCAAGACTGCTCTGCAATTTGTAGCATGTTACAGGCCACCCTCTCAAACTCAGGAACCTCACATGGCCTTCCTGAAAACATTGGAGGATAAATGTATCTCAAACACCATCATACTAGGTGACTTCAACTACCCTAATATAGACTGGGAACACTACTCAAGCCCGAACACTCTAACCCAAAGATTCCTGGAGTTCATAAACTCAAATGCCATGGAACAACTAGTCACCATCCCCACAAGAGGTGAAAACATACTTGATCTCATCATCACGAACATGGGATCAAAATGTTCAACACCGAAGTATACCCTCACTGGTGAGATCAGATCATAAACTAATCTCGCTGGAGGTCCTCATCCCGCCCACCTGAAACAAAAGACCACAGTGAAAAACTTCTCAAAAGCCGATTTCACAATTCTAAAAACTAGTGTGGTCTCCTTTAAGGCCCCTGAGCCAGTGGTAAACATTACTCAAACCGCTGAATCACTTACAAATGCCTTCTACCAGCACCTACAGGACTGCATGGATCAGGCAATCCCAAACAAAACTAAGACTCTCTGTACCAAAGGCAAGCGTCCAGTCTGGTGGACCCCAGCCATAAACAAGCTCTACAACAAAAGGAGGAAGCTACTACAAGATAGAGCAAAATCCTTGAAAGGTAAGACACCTTTGATCATTATAAGTAAAAACTAAGAGCTCTCATAAAATCATCCAAGGCAAATTTTGAGAGAAAAATCGCCAAGGACTCTAAAGACAATCATAAGGCCTTCTTTAGCTATGTTAGAAACCTAGGAGGAAACTCCCAGATATGCTCAGAATTAGTTCAAAATGATGTGAAAATTACTGAACCTACACACATTGCTAACATACTGGCTGACAGGTTCAGTGCAAACTTCTCCCCTCCCCAAAGGAGAGATATCTATTCCAGAGGATTGTAGCCCCCAAACATCTCCAACGCCCAGGTGAGAACTGCCCTCACTAAGGCAAAAACACAGCATCCATGGGACGGATGGTGTCCCCGGCTGTGTGCTTCATGAACTCAACGAGGAATTAAACCCACAGTTAGGACAGCTGTTTAATCTTAGCCTCACCTCAGGATACTACCCAAGGAGTGGCTTGCGACTGTGGTCCCACTTCATAAGGCGGTGCCTCCACAGACCCTGGAAATTACCGCCCATTAGCTTGACAAGCCTTATCTGCAAAGCCATGGAGAGGATCATAATGGAACTCATAAATAAAGACATAGGGAACTTGCAGACTTTGGATCCAACCCAGTTTGGCTTTGTCAAAGGCAGATCCTGCCTCTTAAACTTGGTTGACTTTTCGAGACAGTCACCAAGGCCATTGATGAGGGAAAGGCAGTCCATACAGCCTACCTCGACCTGGCAAAGGCCTTGACACAATACCCCACTCAGGTATCATCGAAAAACTCATCAGCTTGAATGTAAACCCATACATCACAAGATGGGTTGCAAACTGGCTAGCGACAGAACCCACAGGGTCAGAGTTGCTGGAGCCATGTCAGACTCAAAGCCTGTCACAAGTGGTGTCCCACAGGGCTCAGTCCTGGGTCCACTCTTGTTCCGCATCTACTTTTCTGAAGTACAAGCAAACACAGGAGGGTTATGGCTGACAAAGTTTGCAGATGACTGCAAACTGGGCGCCATAGTCGAAAACACATCTGACACAGATATCCTCCAGAAGGGCCTCACAGAAGCGGATAACTGGTGCCAGAGCCATGGCCTGAAGTTAAGCCAAAAATGCATAGTCATACCCTTCGGAAAAACAAGGTTACCCCTAGCTACCATATAGGTGACAATCCACTGAGCACAGAAAAAGTCATCAGGGATCTGGGGACCCAAGTTGACAGTAGTCTTTCGTTTGACACTCATGTTGCTAAAGTAGTTAGGAAAACCTTCTATATCGCCCACCTGATCATGAAGGGATTCACATCTAGATCAAGGGAGGTCATCGTCCCCTGTACTCATCACTCATTAGACCTATGATTGAGTACAATGCCCTGTTCGAATGTATCTGACCAGACACCTGATGCAGCTTGAAAGGCCCCAAAAGTTCCTCACCAAAAGGATAAAGGGTCTCAAAAATATGTCTTATGCTGCCCGACTGAAAGAACTCCAGCTTTATTCAGTCTCATACCGCTTGCTCAGAGGTGACCTGTGCCTGACATATAAGGCCATGTCAAACCCAGATTTGATGAATATGCTTCACCTCAAAAAATCTAGATCCCTCAGAACCACAAGGGCGCGAGACTTAAACCTTGACACGGTTATAAATAGAATGTGCTGGAGGGACAGATTCATCACCCAGAGACTCCCTATGCTGTGGAACAAAATCCCGGTACATGTGAGGCAGAGCACCTCGCTGGCCTTGTTCAAGAGGAATCTTGACCAATGGATGGGAGATCGCAGATATACCCCAGGGATTACTTCAGTGTCACTGCTTGACAGAGGCACAGAAAAATGATAGGCATAGTTTTTATTCAAACTAAAGGGGTGGCGAAAGCCACATAACTATGGGCTAGGCTTATAAATGCCCTTGGGCAGATAGCCTAGTATGAACCTATGAACCTATAATGCCTGGAGTTCAGACACACTGCATACCAAGTTTAGAACCAGTAGGACAGTTTTGCATGTGCAGCAGTTTAAAGACCGCTGATGTGGCTGCCTTGAAAGGGGACAGAGTAAGGTTTTCCACAACAAAATTAAAATCACAAGGTAGAGCAACTGGTTTTCTTGGAGGCTTAAGGTACAGGACTCCTTTCAGGAGGAGCTTGATGTCTGCCTTGGATATGACAGGAATATTAAGAGATAAACAGGCATTGATGGCTGACAAATGGGATTTAATGGATGAGTAGGCTAATCCAGAATGCATAAGTTCACACACATAATAAAGTACAGTGGAGATCTCAGATAATAGTGGTTCCAGTCTGTGCCTGTGACACCAAATGGAGAATCTTTTCCACTTGGTTGTGTATGACTTTCTGATAGTAGGGCTCCTGGCTTCCTGTAAAACCTGCACCACCTCCTCTGAAAATAAGTGTCTTTTTGGGATCAGAACCCAATCATCCACAGAGTCAGTCTGAGAGAGGATAGGTTGGGATGTACAAGTCAACTTTTCTTTCTGTATCAAAATTTTCCAGTGGTCTCTCTCTGATAGGGGGAACAGGAGAGGAAAGAAATGTTGCCTTGACCAGAAAGGGGCCAGGAGCAGCAGTTTTGGATTGTCGTTTTGGATTTTTTGCAGGACCACTGGAATAAGTGGTAGTGGAGGGTAGGCATATTGGAACCGCACTATCTACTGGAAAGGAAAGGCATCGGTCTTCCAGGCCAGAAGAGGTAGGGTTCTGGTGCAGAAGTGAGGGGTTGGTGATGCAAACAGGTCAATCTGCAGTGTGTCCCAGTGGCATGACTGCTTTGAAGGCTTGTCTGTTCAGGGCCCCATTCATGAGGTTCCACAAGGTCCCTACTCAGAGTCCAGTAACACACTGTATACAGAGTAAATGTAAGCTGCTGTGAGGGTCACGTTCAATTAAGTGTCCACTTGCTAAACCTCTTATGCTAAACTGCAAATGGGACAGCACCTTGGGCTTCCTTGTTTGTTTATATACCACATCACTGTGGAATGATGTTCTTCGTGTTTCACTGTTGCAGTCATCACACTTGGGTTATCTGCCTGCAGGTAGCCCTCAGTCGGCCCGAATACCAGAGTCTTGGGATTTCTGCTTCAGGTGCTGTCGTCTCTTCCATGACGTCAGGGGTATAAAACATGCAGCCGACGCTATTACATCAGCTTTTCTTGCCGCGTGGGAGCCCGAAGCAGAAGCAGTTCGCAAGTGCCAGAACCTGAAATTTTCATTTTTCCAGTTTCAAGCCTGAAGTCTTCTAAAGCTAGGTACCCTGTTGAGGAACATTTTTTTCTTGCTCTAACGATGTCAGAAAAAGTTAACAATTGTTTTGCCTGTGGAAAGCAAATACCTCACAGAGATTTTCATTCTTACTGCATCACCTGTTTAGGCACAGACCACAACGTTCCTCACTGTTGGCTTTGTGCCTTAACACCCAAACTATTCGTCGTTGGGCTATCTTTGTCGCTAAATTCTTTCGCTCTCGTTCTCCGTATTCGAAAATGGCTTCGATAAGCCATCCGACTACCAATCTTATGAAAAACATAAGGATAAAGACAGGGATAGACCGCACAGGCTGGTACTCAGTGAGGCGCCTTTGCAGCCCCTGATACCCGCTTCTACAGATTTGTAGGCCTCTGCTGAGACCCATTCAGAGTCCAGCATGCCGCAAGTTGCTTCTTCGACTATGGAACCTCTGGATATGTCTACCTTGGATGCGTCCAGAGCTGCTGTGAAGGCACCGGCTTATGAGGGTGTATTCCAACCTTCCGATGTTCGTATTAAACCAACATCTTCGTTTTTGACTAAAACTATCAAGTTTCTCAGGCCCAGAGTTCGCACTACGCCTAGAAAACAGATGACCAGAGTGCATGCTCAAGCCTCCCATGTCACGGAAACAAATGCTTAGAATGGCTGAAGACCTTATAACTTTAATTAGGGGAAGCCAGCCTTCCCCCTCTATAAGACAAAGGATTGATTTTCCTTCTGATTCTACAGACCGTGAGTCCGATGACTCTGATCCCTCAGATTACCAGGACATTCCCTTATCTACCTATGAGGATTCAGATGCAGAGGATTCCATTCCCTCCCCTCCGGAGGACTTTTCTTTTGGTGAAACCTTGCACACCTTAAGAGAGCATTTCCACTGGGAATGCCAAAACTACCCACAATCCAAAAAGAGAGTCAGGGAATTTTTAGACTTGCCTCAGCACAGGCCTCTTAGCTATACCCCCTTGTCCTGGATATTGTAGATTATTGTCTTCATGGAGTCCAGTCTTACTCCTGATTCTTTACCACCAGCTCCTAGAAAGCTTGACCGGTACTACAGAGTACCTGACTCTCACAGATTTCTCTTTAAGAATCCCACTGCGGATCCGGAGACCATTTCCCAGGGACCTAAAGGTATTAAGGCCACTACAGCCAAAAACCCTACCCCTTCAGACAGGGATTCTAGAGCTTTAGACAGATGGGGTAAGAAGGTATACACTTCTGCAAATCTTGCCATAAGGACTTTACATTGCCACTTTCACATGTTGAAGTATCAGCAGCATATCATGGAACTAATTAAACAGAAAATGTTGTTGCTTCCAGATTGTGCAGAGAATAAAGATTTACAAGAGTTAATGCATTCTGCAAACCAAGTTAGTAAACATTCTTTGCAGGGTGGTTTTGATGCCTTACAAGCATCTTGCAGGACTACTGTCACTGGTCTGTACTGAGAAGGCATGCTTGGCTGAAGGAACAAATCTTGCCAGACCATGTCAAAGCAAAACTGCTAGATGCTCTATTAAACCAGGAACACTTGTTTGGCACAAAAGCAGAAGTTGTTCTTAAAAAGATGGAGGAAAAAGCTAAAACTATGCACACTGTTAAAGATTTCTTACAGGTACAGCCACCTAGATTCAGTAGGCATTGGCCTTCTAAAAACTGGTCCTGTCCAGTCCCTCCCAGGCCTTCTCAGTCCAAACCCAGGGGCAACAGTCCACCAAGACTACAGTCTCAGGGTATGTAGAGATCTAAGCAATGGAGTGCTCCCACCTCTAAAACCGGGACTGGTAAGCCACCCCCTTATGGAAAAAGTTCACAATGACTTGTCTATCATTCTTCCCAGCCATGCCCAAGTACTTGCACCCCTAGGAGGAAAAATCGCCCTGCATGCAAAAAAATGGGATGTCCATTACCCAGGACCAATGGGTCCTAAGCATTGTAACCCAGGGATACAGATTTTACTTCAACTCACTGCCAAACCCAAGCGGGTTGCCAGACCTTCCTCCAAACTAGTGGGCAGTGGCTCTAAAGCAAGTACTTTCTCTTCTCAGCATCAGGGTTATTCAACCTGTTCCAACAGAGCAAAGGGGACAGGGTTTGTATTCCAGACTATTCCTGGTGCCCAGAAAAGAGAGCTCATGGCGCCCTATCCTGCATCTGTCCATTCTCAGCACCTCCCTGGTGGTCCAAAAATTCAAAAGGCTTACACTACAACAGCTGCTTCCTATGCTAGCCAAGGACTCCTGGCAAGTCACCCCAGATCTTAAAGAAGCTTATCTGCACATCCCCATAAAGGAATCATGCAGGAAATATCCACGTTTCAGGGCAGGCTCTATGCACTATCAGTTCTCTGCACTTCCCTTTGGCTTATCTACTGCACCCAGGGTATTCACAAAGTGCCTGGCTCCAGCCATTGCATAATGCAGGCAGAGAAATATTCAAATTTACCCATACTGGGACGAATGCCTGATTCATGTGAATAGTCAGGAACTGTTACTTCAGCACCTGGCATTTGTAAAGAGACTTCTAATTTCTCTGGGGTACACCATCAACGAAAATAAATCACATCTGGTGTCCAACCAAAAGACTGTATTCCTGGGAGCAAGCGTGAACACAACTTCCCAGACGGCATTCCTCACTACAGAAAAGCAGGTTCATTTGACAAACTACTTCAAACTAATGGCCTCCAAGACCCAGCTATCTGCAAGAAAAATACTGCAAGCCCTAGGGTTCATGGCCTCATGCATTCTACTAATTCCATATGCAAGACTGCATATGAGGAAACTTCAATGGTACTTTAAAAGTCTCTGGTATCAACACTCTCAGGACTTGGAAACACTGATTCCTATCATTCCTTGTCTAAGGGCAGAGTTCCTTTGGTGGGCAGAGGCTTGCTACCAACAAGGGACTTCCTTTCACTCAACCCCTCACCCATCCAAACCCTGTCTACAGGCACATCAGACTATGCATGGGGGGCTAACATGGCAGACAAACGCATTCAAGGCAAATGGAGCCCAGGACAAATTCACCTGCATATCAATCAAAAAGAAATGTTAGCCGTACAGAATGCTCTGAAAACCTTCAAATACCAGACAACACCACAGTTATGTGGTACATAAACAAGCAGGGGGGAACCTCATTCCTACACACTCTGCAGGTTAGCCATGGCCCTGTGGAACACAGCCTTAAGCAACCAAGTGCACCTGCAAGCTCAATTCCTGCCAGGCAGGCAAACAAAATACACTGGCAGATGACTTAAGCAAAAAGCTACTGGACCCACATGAGTGGAAACTGGAACCCAACTCATTCAAACTTCTAATCAACAGGTGGGGAACACCAGAGGTAGACCTTTGCCTCCCCCCAAAACAATCAACTGAGCAAACTTTGCACCAGAAATCCCCACAGCTAAGCATGGCGAGTGGATGCCCTATCCTTTACATAGGAAATCCTCTCAATTTATGCCTTTCCCCCTCTACCCCTCCTCTCAAAAGTACTACTCAAGATCAAACAGGACATTCCAAGGACAATCCTTATTGCACCAGACGGGCCACAGCAGCGCTGGTACGCAGTCTGACATCAGTGCCACAGTGGCACCTACATCAGACCCCCTTCCTGCTGCCCCAAGCAAGAGGGACAGATTTTGCATCCTCAGCTGCAAGTACTGAACATTGCAGCCTGGCTTTTTCCCTGAACACACCACCAGCAACCCCCAACCAACAGATGCTATACGTCATCCTTGAGGCCAGAAGGCCTAGTACCTGGAAATCCTATTCAGAAAAGTGGAAAAGATATTTTCTTGGAGCCAGTCTCTAGGAAAGGACACAGCCGTGCCCTCCTTACCTCAAATTCTAGATTTCCTAGCAGAGCTGCTCCACAAAGGCCTTTCCTTCTCAGCAATTAAGATTCATGCCTCGGTGATCTCAGCTCATTACAATACGGAGCCACCTCCCTTTTCTCACCCTCTGATCAAACAGTTCTTGAGAGGAGCTAACAATTTAAGACCCCAGAGGAGAGCTCCCATCCCTGCCTGGGACCTTTTCTTTGTACTAGAGAAGCTCACACTTCCCCCTTTTGAACCTGCTGCTACAGCAGCAACAGCAGAGTTAAAATTCCTCTCTTGGAAAACAGCCTTACTTCTAGCCATCACTTCAGCAAGAAGAGTGTCTGAGCAACAGGCACTAATGGCTGTGGAACCCTTCATTATGTTCCAGGTTGACAGGGTCTCCATCAGGACTAACCTATCATTTATGCCCAAGGTGTTATCCAGTGTGGCTTTAAACCAATCCATCCATTTACCAACCTTTCCCCCTACTCCTCAGAATCAAGGGAAAAGGATCCTGCACTCCTTGGACGTGCAGACAGCTCAGGATCTACCTTGACAGGACTAAGCCTTTCAGAAAATCTGACCAGCTGCTAGTCAGCTTTGCTACAGGGGCAGAGGGCAAGGCCATTTCAAAGCAAACCATTTCCAAACGGATAGCACACTGCATCCATTTCTGCTGCAAACACCATGGAAAACCTACTCCACAGGGGATCAAAACTCAATCCACTAGGGCTACCTCAACTTCTACAGCATTTCTCAGGGGAGTCCCTACCAGGGACAGCCTGGAAGCTGCAACCTGGAGTTATGTACACACCTTCAAGCATTACCACTTACCTGTTCTTTCTAAATCGAAAGCTGTATTTGCCACAGCAGTCTTACAAGGCCTGCTAGTCAGCCCTTATAGTTCTTGGCTGCCACCACCCTTACTCAGCTTTGGGAATCAACCCACGTGTGATGTCTGCAACAGTGAAACACGAAGAACATAGTACAGTTGTGTACACTTGCCATAAATGTAGATGTTTGAGTGTATTCACTGTTGCAGTCCTGGTTACCCTCCCTCCAGCCCCCTGACTTTTCTAGACTTTCTACCTATCCTATTTTTGGCCACATCTTATGGCTATGGTATTTACTTTTTACTGGAAGTGTTCCACACTATGCAATTGCTTCCTATTTTGGGGGCTCCTGACACCTGGGGCAAGAAAAACCGATGTAATGGCGTCAGCTGCATGTTTTATACCCTTGACGTCCCGACGTCATGGAAGAGGAGACAGCACACGACGCAGAAATCCCAAGACTCTGGTATTTGGGCCGACTGAGGGCTACCTGCAGGCAGATAACCCAAGTGTGATGACTGCAACAGTGAATACACTTGAACATCTACATTTATGGTAAGTGTACAAAACTGTACTTTCTGTGTCCACCGAGAGAACGTCAGACTTCCAGTAGTCTTTATGCACTGTGAGAACGTCCGGCTTCCAGTGGTCTGTGAGCACAGGGAGAACGTCCAGCTTCCAGTGGTCTGTGAGCACAGGGAGAACGTCCAGCTTCCAGTGGTCTGTGAGCACAGGGAGAACGTCCAGCTTCCAGTGGTCTGTGAGCACAGGGAGAACGTCCAGCTTCCAGTGGTCTGTGAGCACAGGGAGAACGTCCAGCTTCCAGTGGTCTGTGAGCACAGGGAGAACGCCCAGCTTCCAGTGGTCTGTGAGCACAGGGAGAACGTCCAGCTTCCAGTGGTCTGTGAGCACAGGGAGAACGTCCAGCTTCCAGTGGTCTGTGAGCACAGGGAGAACGTCCAGCTTCCAGTGGTCTGTGTGCACCGGGAGAGTGCCTGGCTTCCGCTGGTCTGAGAGTGCCTGGCTTCCGCTGGTCTGAGAGTGCCTGGCTTCCGCTGGTCTGAGAGTGCCGGGCTTCCGGTGGTCTGCGTGCTCCGGGAGAGTGCCGGGCTTCCGGTGGTCTCCGGGAGAGTGCCGGGCTTCCGGTGGTCTGCGTGCACCGGGAGAGTGCCGGGCTTCCGGTGGTCTGCGTGCACCGGGAGAGTGCCGGGCTTCCGGTGGTCTGCGTGCACCGGGAGAGTGCCGGGCTTCCGGTGGTCTGCGTGCACCGGGAGAGTGCCGGGCTTCCGTGGTCTGCGGCACCGAGAGTGCCGGGCTTCCGGTGGTCTGCGTGCACCGGGAGAGTGCCGGGCTTCCAGTGGTCTGCGTGCACCGGGAGAGTGCCGGGCTTCCAGTGGTCTGCGTGCACCGGGAGAGTGCCGGGCTTCCGGTGGTCGGCATGCACCGGGAGAGTGCCGGGCTTCCGGTGGTCTACGTGCACCGGGAGAGTGCCGGGCTTCCAGTGGTCTGCGTGCACCGGGAAAGTGCCAGGCTTCCAGTGGTCTGCGTGCACCGGGAGAGTGCCTGGCTTCCAGTGGTCTGTGTGCACAGAAGAATGTCTGGTTTTCAGTGGTCTGTGTACATGAGGAAAATGCCCAGTTTCCACAAGTGTTAAGTCTGCAGACCTTGCAGAAGGGCCCTCATTTCTTTCAGACTGATATGTGCTTCAGGATAGGAGGGACATTCTCCCTGAACTTTGTGGGATCCTGTTCAGGCCCCCCCCCCCCCACAAGCACTGTCTGAAGCATTGGCATGGAGAATTTGGCTGTGAGGGGTTGGAGTGAAAGGAAGACCTGGGCTGAGAGAAATTTGTTTCTCCCACTAGAGCAACAACTCCTTGATGCAGAGCAGCAAAGGGATCAGGGTGTCTATTTGGTGTGAGTGCTGGGACCACAGTGATTTCAGGTACTACTGAACTTTCCTCATATGCAGGCTGGCCAGTGGAATCACTGGGATGGATGCAGTCATGAACCCCACAGCCTTAAGGATCTCTCTTGCAGAGCAATGAATCACTGAGTAGAGGGTCTGGAAGAAGCTTACCAGACTTTGGACTTATTCCTGAGGAAGATAGGTCTGCATTCTGCTTGTGTACAGCCTGCAACCCAAGAAGACTAGGCCCTGAATGGAAGTCCGATAAGTTTTTTTTTTTTAAACTGATGCTGAATCCCAGACAGGTTAAGAGTCATACCATGAAATGTAGATGCCTGATGTCTATAGACAGTGTCTGAACCAAAACCATTTGAATTCCATGAGTGCAGCTAAAGGCCACCACAGGGGCTTGTGATCAGCCAGAAAAGAATCTGAGGAATTTTCTGTAAGTGGGACAAATGGAGATGTGAAGACAGGCACCCTTGAGGCCTAGGCAGAACAGAAAGGCCTGAGGAAGAATGAAGGGTCAGGAGGGTGTGCACAGACAGCATTTTGAAGGTGGGCACTTTCAGGAATGTGTTTAGCAGGCAGAGGATCCAGGATGGGCCTCCATTGTCCTTAATTCTTTGGTACAAGACAGACCCTGGAATACAAACCTTCTCCTAAAAAAGCCGAAGGTATTTCTATGGTGCCCCATGCTAGCAAGTCCTGAATAATGGGACCAAGCAAAGGAAGCTGGTTGGAAGGGGGATGGTGAGCCCCTTTTAGAGGGGATGCTTTCTGAAGGCTTGGCATAGACTTCTTTGATAATGGTCAGAATTCATCTTTCTGTAGTTACTGCCCCCAGAATGGGAGAGAGATTGACAGTCTTTTTGGATAGAAGAGTAGAGGGATGCAGGGAGGTGGAGCCGGGAGAGGAAGATAATCACAGAGTTTTGCTTCCAAATGGATGCCGCCACGAAGAGCAATGACTCTATGGTTTGTCAGAAAATCTTTTCCTAGGTGCTTTTCTATGTCTATAGCAGGACCTAGTATCCCTCTAAGCAAAGGAAGTGGACCTGGCCAGACAGATCCTATGGTATTTAGGAACTGTAGAGAGGAGAATCTGCCTGCAGTTTTTCATGGTCTTGCCTTGCTCTTGCAGAATTTTGAAAAGACTGGAAGCTTGTGATCCAAACAAAAAGTCACTGTCCAAAGGGGAGCACAAGACTTCAGATGCAAAGTCTTCAGGGATGGGCTAACCCCACAGCCATGCATATCATCTGATCACTGAGCCTGTGGCAACAGCCTTGGACATAGCCTCCACCGCATCATAGCTGCATTTGGTGCTGTCTATCAATGTAGCTTGGGACAGAAGGGACTGCATTTGTTATTTAATGTCTCCTGTCTGACATTCTGTCATGACCTTACTCACACACTATCACAGAGAGCAGGTACTTAATCATCAGTATTTGACAATTAATAGTGCTGAATGCTTAAGTGGAGAAGGTGCAGACTTTCTTACCCCACCTATCCATAGCTCTGCTGTCCTTGTCTGAAGGGCATTAGCAGTGGGAAGCGGCTTGGAAGGCTTGTCCAGTTAGAGAGAAACTGTATACAGGTATTTAAGCTCATCAGGGACCTTAGAAAATCTGCATGGTCTTTTAGGAGCAGGTGGCCAAGAATAAGGTGTTATGGAAGAAGAATGAAAGGTGTTCTTATAAACCTCCAGGACTAGGAGACTTTTAAAAGGGCCAGAGTAGGTTGTAGTATCTTTTTTTGTTCCTCAGAGATTTGCCTTAACTTCCATTCAAAGTGTCTCATCATGCTCTAAATAGTTTCTCCAAAGGAAGCCTCTTTCCAAGGGAGAGTCAGGTGAAAGGGAGTCCCCTTTGTCCAAGGAGACCTGTTCAGGAGAGTGAAGTTGGGAAGAGTAATCCAAAGAATGGTCATAGTCTGCTTCTGAATCCTCTTCAGAGGAGAAAGAGACTAAGGACTACTTTTGTGGTGAGGCTTGAGAAAGCTAATTCACTAAAGGAGGAGGCTTCAGGGGGATGACAGCTTTAAATAACCCCTGAGAGAAGCAAATTCCATTCTTCCTTTTTTTTTTCTGGAAGCTGTAAGAATATCACGTTTTTTTTTTTCTCTAAGGGTGACGTCCATGTGCATGAGCCTGGGAGGTTCAGAACCTTAACTCATTTCAATAAGCGTACCAGGGATCTATTCACATACAAGAATCTCAGGGATTCTGTGTGGTCCCTCTGAGATAAGATACGGTTCATCTGAGGTATCTGCAGTCTGCAGGGGTCATACCAGCCTCCAGCAGGGTCTCAGTAGCGATTGCCTGAGAGGTAATCTGACATACCACAAGTTTGACTACCTCATCAGGTATGTCTTACTTAGAGATATCGGACTGCAAATCATCTTGGGGTCTCAAGTTTCTTCTTAGGAGGAAGGGTGACATTGGAAGCTGGACAGTGCCATTTTATTTTGAGCTAGGGGTTTCAATTGCTGAGTTTCAAGGAGGATAGTAAGACAGGTAAGTCTCAATCTGAGGGTCTTATGGACAAATATCTGACAAATGGAACAGGATCTGTAGTCTTGTTCTTGGCCTAGACAAATAAATATACTTACTGTGCAAGTCCTTGTGTGTAATTTGCCTACCTTGCTCGAACTTACCCCTCCTGACATCTAACAAATTTAAAACAGTCTAAGAATCAAGAAAAGGAAGGTTCTCCAATGGGGCACTTATCTAACAATGATTAGCGAAGCAACAGTACCTGTGACCAAATGCGGATCATTCCAATGGGTGTGCAATCCTCATTCAGGCTAGCGGCAAGAAAGTCTGAGGATCTCATGTGTATGTCCACCTTTATACCTCAATACACACAAACCGAGGTCGCATGTTGGATGTACACCTTCGGGAAATTAAAGCTTTGGTACCCTGGACTGACGTTAGTGACAAAAACCCATCTGTTAGGACATCTACAACTTCAGCTTCTCCCAAGTCGAGGGCAATCGCTACTTCAAAATACATTGTTAAAAAGCACTAGCCAGACTTTTATCTCCCATTCCTTCTTCATCTACACTTCAATTGGCATTCCATCACCTCCAGGGGGTTTTTCCCTGTATTCTAGTTTATCTCTGCTTCTTCAACTTCACTTTTTTTTTTTAAATATTTTTTATGTCAATACCCCTCTTTCTACTTCTGTTATCCGAGGAAGTTGCAACTGTCTTAAACATGTTAGCATTTCCTGGGTGTTTCTCTCAGTCTCTACCTCTTGTCTAGTGTACTGTAATAATTTATTATTACAGTCATAATTCCCTGGGTACACTTCTACCCTACCATTCTCATAATTCCTGATTTTAGTTACCCTTTTAACCTTCTGCTGCCTTAAAAGAGCAACCAACAATTTGGATTCTCCGGGGTTACTGCCAAAAACCAGATATTCTATGTTCACTCATATGTTTTAAGTACTCCTGCATCTGCTCTCCAACCTGTTGTGAAACGCAGTTTTTGCTTCTGAAAATTCCTTAACCTTTAAGCCCTTTAAATACCTACTATGACAATTAAACCACTTTTCGCTTGCTTTCAATGGGACAACATTCTTAAACTTCCAGTTTCAATTATCCCAATCCTTTGCAAGTTCTTTACTGCTTACCTTTAAATCTAATACTGTATTTAAAGCTTGACCTACCCAATGATTAAATGGCTTTTTTTTCCAGAAAAATAATGCCAGAACATGTCAATGTTCATCACAATTAACTTTTAATTGCTTAAAAAACATAATTTTGCATGGTCTGACACTAATGGATATATTTTCATGGTCTGAAATAGATTACATTACAGTATGTAAAGGAATTTGTAATTTTCCCTATTACTGGGTGATCTTAGACATGGTATATTTTTAGTTGAAGTGGCATGCCCCCCAAAAATATTTACTTTACTGTCATATTTTGTTTTAATTGAACATTCGGTGCTTTGGGTCTGATAATTTGAATCTGAATGGTAATTTACAGTGATTATTTAATAAAGACTCTCGCTAAATTAACATTAAAATCATACTAACAACACTGAGGATTATTTAAATAAGGTAAGATCTTTCTGCATACATGAATAAACATTTTAATAAATGCAGTGCTTCAATATATCATCAGCAACTATCAAATTATCCATGAGTCTGTCTTCTTTAATGGTCTTTCAAATCTGGAGTTCATGACAGGGCTTTTCTGCTCTCTGGACAACTAAGCTTTCCTTTTAGGACCATTTTTGCTGCTCTGCAACTTTACTTGTGGAGGTAACACGAGGAAACTCCTCTGTGTAGCTCCTATTATTTATTATCTATATCAAACAAAACTCCTCATTAGCACTCTTCAAGAAAAATCTTGATGATTGGATGGGAGATAGGAAATTTACCCCGGGGATCACTTCTGTGGCTTTGCTTGACAGGGGCACAGGAAAACAATTTTCTTGGGTGGCAAAAGCCAGGCTTATATAGGCCCTAGGGCCAATAGCCTAGTACCTACCTATGAATCACATGACTTGGTACAGAACTTCCCTTATCTGTGTGGTCATGACAAAATGAGTTAACATGGGAATTTGGTTGAAACAGGATGTTGAGCAAGCAGCTAAAGAAATGTGGGGAGAAATTACTCTGAAGATTATAAGCAAGCTAAGACTAAGGCGATTGTAGACCGGTAGTAAAATACAAGAGGGTTAGGATACTTTGGGTGCTGCTGGCTCTTTGTGTTGGTCAGGCTTGTATGTAACAACTGAGAGATCAGGTTATGGACAGCTGTAAAAAAGGAAATTAAGGATTTTTGAGGTGGAAGAGAGTGCAATGGGGAAAAAAGCGTAACAGACAACTGAGTGGATCCATTTAGAACTTCCATGTTTGGAAGTGTGCTGTAAGGCCACATAGATTAGAATAATATATTTGATTTCAGGGCAATGAATATCTGCTCGGATGGAAGCACGTGGTAGTCATAGTACCTGACAAGGCTATCAAACAAAACTCCTCATTAGCACTCTTCAAGAAAAATCTTGATGATTGGATGGGAGATAGGAAATTTACCCCGGGGATCACTTCTGTGGCTCTGCTCGACTGTGGCACAGAAAAATAATTTTCTTGGGTGACAAAAGCCAGGGTACCTTTTGGCTAAGCTTATATAGGCCCTAGGGCCAATAGCCTAGTACCTACCTATGAACCTATTACAGATCTCACAGCTAGCATTTTTTATCAATAGTACTGGCTTTGACATTTCTATTCCCCTTTCTAGGACTGACATGGGTCTGATTCACTCGATATAGCTTTCCACATGACAGCAATGAAGCATACCAGTTAATTTTCTTCTTTCTTTCTTTTTGGGGTAACTTAAGACCTGTATTTTAGACAGTATAACTATGTACTACTTATTTTACATGGACTTGACATTTTGGCACTTTACTATTTTTTAGCTGATTGTAAGCTATTTTGCCAGTTTTTAACATTCAAACTTGGACATATTTATTTTAAAAAAAATCAGGTGGGTAGCCAAATGTTGTGACTCTGTGTGTTTTAACTACCATCAGAAGTCCACATGCATGTTCCTTCAATAATACACCCCTTGGCCTGGCTCTGAGGCCACTAGTCAAACACCAGTCACAAAGGTTGCAGTTGGGAATCTGTCATCTGCACCTTGGAGTCAGGCAACTGTAGTTTAACATTTTGAAAATATTTATACTTGTTTGATAAATGTTTTACTCAACATATTTTCAATGTTTTTTCCCCTGGTCTGTAGTTTACTTTTATAAATACATTCTCTCCAATCCTGAAAATGGCTTGTAAATATAATTTTTAACTATGTTTGGCAAACGTCTGTTTCCACCAGAAGATTTATTAACATGAACACAATTTTTTTTTGTTATAACTACACACTACTAACACTTTCTTTTATATAAGCATCTGTTTCCGGTTTCTGGTGGTGTGAAGCTTGGCTGTAGATGACTGCCACTGTGGAAGTGACACCCTGACCCCATGTGTAAAAATGAGGAAAGGGGTTGTGGATGGATGGATACATCTGTTTTTGTGCATCTCCAAATTTTCTTGCCCACAGACAACTGGTCTATTTTTTTGTAAGATAACATCATTAAATAAGTCAGTCAGTGGCACAGACAGATAAAGCATTATGGCCTAAATGACCCCAGGATCAAACAACACTGCCTATTCATCTTTCTCTGGGTGGGGGGAAAGGGATGCGTGTCTCAGAAGCACATACACCAATAAGGTCATCTGGTGGATGCCAGTAAAAACTGCTGACGTCTGAGTGGGCAAGGTCATCTTTGGGCTTACATTACCCTGCAAAAGTGAGTGACAGCCCAGTGGTACTGTCCATAAGCCCTAATGGGTATGGGTAGAACAAGTATTATGACTGAGGTTAAAAAACTCTCTCTGATGGATGGCTGGATGACAGCCCCGACCATGATTTTTGCTCTTCACTCAGCAGGCCCTCACCTGACTGCTCCAGTACAAGTGCCAAATTGGTCCATTTGTTAAGAGGGGACAGTGGTCAGGCACTCCTCAGGCTAGGCAGGAGTACTACAGTCCACCTGCTCCTGTCCAGGAAGCACCATCAGTCCATCCATTCCCCAACGATGACAGGTGGGTGGTAGGGAACAGGCCATCTTCCTGGTCCTGCAGGGTGGCCTACCCTCTCCTCAGGCAGAACACCCTCTCCCTCTCACTAAGCTCTGCAATGTTTACCCTCTGAGGAAACACAAGTTCACAGGTGCAAGAGCACCATGGCAGTGCGAGTCCCCTATGCCTGCACTCCACAGCTGAAAAATCTAGTGCTCCCACTAGGCATTACGCAAGTGGGGGTCTTTATCTGAGTTGCCCCACCACCAAGTTTAGGTCAGCCAGCAGCAAATGATCGATCTCATCCTCCCTAGCCTATTTCTACAGGAACCAGTGCCACTAATCAAACTTGGGTCCCCTGCAGCACAGCCAGAGCTTTACCCTCTAAGTGCCACAGAGCTTTCTCAGCCCCAGCCATAACTGCGCTCTCAGCAGTAACATAAATGGAAGAGCTAAGGCACTGCTGGTCAGCAAGCAGATAACAGCAAAAAGTGAAGCATGCAAGGAAAAAAAAAATCACAGCTTTTATACCACTCTGACATCTATTTACAAAACAAGTGCCTTATTTTTACATCACAGTATTTTAATACTGGAACTTCTGTTAAGTTTTGTAATAATTGCAAAACTTAGCTTATATCGCATTTTGTTTGAACAGCCTTCACACAGAAGTAATCTCAGACATATATCATCTAAAGCCTATGGTTTTATTTGTTTGGTTTATTTTTCGCATTTGCACAAATGCCCTCTAACTTTTCCATATCAGCATTTAGTCCTTCTGTTAAAATATGACTTGCATATTTCAAATCTGTTACTCTTATTTTACAAATGCACTTATTTAACTTGAAATGATGCTGCCTCAATCAATTTAACAGCTTTATCAGTCCCTTGTCATGCTCTTCTTGTGCCTGACCCCACATTAACAGATCACTTACTTGTGCAGCAGCTCTGTGGCACACTATCTGGGACTGCTAAAATACCAATACAAGTCTAAAGAAACTGAATCTTAATGGCATAGCAAACATATACAACTTGGAGATTTCCTTACTGAGCCTTTACCTGCCATAAACATGGTTTAAATCTAGTACTGGAAGAAAAGCACAACTGTGTGAGCTAACTCACCGACAGTGAAACAGCATTTCTTACTCATGCAAAATTACCACAGGCAAACATCCATCCTTCTAATAAAACTTCCACAACTTTTGGGAGGTAGACTGCTACTTTAACACAGCACAGTGGTATGATAAACTGCTAAAAACAGCTTCAGCTGGCACATTCCTAAGTGCCATTTTTGGTAACATGTACAGTCTCCTAATGCCCCTTGTCCCCAGTTTGTCAAGCATTAGAAGACCTATATCTTATGTCTTGGACATGAAACATCAATTGGGGATGCCATAATAGCTGGACTGGCTATCTGGGGGGGCACAAAAATTACAAACTTGTTCAGTACTGACAACTGCTTCCCTTTTCGGGGGGTGTTATATACTGGTAAGGAAAAAATGCATCCTTTGCCTTCCCACAGAGGTTTACGTTAATACAACAGGAATAAGAAAACTGGCAGAAGGAAGACGGTCTCTGCTGCAGTGGTGATCATGTCAGTGAAGCACATAAGAGTATGGTAAATGTGTTCCACAACTCTACAGTGTTCATCACATGTAGTAGAAATGTGTATCTATTTGTAAAGTTCTAAAGCAGTTAGGTGCCCAATAGTTTGGAAGCTGTCATAATGTGATTTTCTGGAATAAAGTGGCAAATCGTGGTCTGTTCCTGGACTGCATTTCCAGATTATAACACTTGCAAATGGTGTAAACAAGGGGCTGCTTCACATTCTGATGAAGGCCATCACAAAGTGGGGTTGGGGAGTTGGCATAATGGTTAGGCCATTTACCTCATGGGAAGAAGGTACAAGGTGTGATTCTTACATTAGACTTAACTGAAAAAGCTCATCCAGACTCTGCTACAACTTGCTGTGAGGGAAAGGTTAATTTGTTCGGGGGTGGGAAGTTCGCAAAAAGGTTATTTACCTTACAGACACAAGGTGCAGGGTTGGATTCCCACATGGGGTAACTGACAAGGCTTAAAATAGCCCACAAGGGCAGTTAGCCTAGTACAAATCTATGAACCCATGAACAAATAGCTGCTGCCCAGGTACAGGGTCTCCCAGACATGTTAATTAACTTTCATAACAGAAATATGAAACCAGAAATCAACTTAGAAAAGGGGGTCTGTTTAGTTATGTACCCACCCATCCTTGTGATCTGACAAGAATAATATCAAAACTTGATCTGTCATTCCAAAAACCTGTGCTCTGACTATGAAGTATCATGAGCTCCCTGTGTACATTCAGCAAGTGTAATACTATCTCCCCTTTGTTTTATGGATTAAGAAAGAAGATGAGAATTGAATTACTTGGCAAACTGCAAGCTCGGGAACTAATTTTGGCACAAAATAAAGATGTCTCCTCATGCCTATTCTTATGGAATCCTGCATACAACTTTGGATATGAAAACTTAATATTTATTTATTAGTTCAACTGATCTAAGAGCAACCAAGAGCGCACATTTCCAAGACAGGAATTTGATTGCCACTCAAGAAATTGGTTCAGAAGGGGGCTAGGGTTGGGTCTGATATCAGAAAGTTCAAATATCGTGGAAGTGGCAGTGATGGTTTCTCGGGGGACTTGAGGTCTAAGACTCCCCTAAGGAACTGAGGGGTCTATATTATCTAATCAAAGAGGCATTACAGCGAATGCCTCTTCATCGACCATTAAAGAATGAAGTGGCAGTTATGCAAATGGGCAAATCAGCAATTTTTTTTCCTAGGGGAAAAAAATTGCTTGGCCATCAGTGTGTATTTGCCCCTTTCCCCACTGTAGTGCAATCTCAGAGTTGGTATATTTAGTTAGAGGGGTGTGGGGGGCAAACACTTTGAGGTGTTGTTAGTGATGTTTAGTTTCTGGATGGATCAGTAATTTTTTTTCCCTAGGAAAAAAAATCGCTGATTTGGCCATTCACATACTTGGTGGTTCGCTCTTTAAGGGTCGCTGAAGATGCATTTGCTGTAATGCCTCTTCGATTAGATAATATAGATCCTGAACTGAGTGATCTCACACCAAGAAAACAAGGGAGGATTAGCCAAACAGGTGGTATAAACAGATGAAGTCTTGACTACTGTGCAAGTTACCCTTGTCAGTTAGTGGCCTGGGCAAAAGATGGTACTTGCAGGGAGCATGGCCCGTACCTATCCTAGGAGGGATGATTCCCAGCTGGCTATGCCTGCTGCTTTGGTGCCCAAGACCATACCTCTTGGGCACAGAAAATTTAAGCTAGTGTATGGAGGAGGAGTGCTCTGGCTGCCCGAGCTGGTGATTATTGCTCCTTGACTTGCACATAAGTGGACGTGGGAGGGAGCACTGGTAGCCCCTGCACTGATGCAAGTACGTATGTCATCATCACAGGAGGGATTAGAGCCTTACTGAAAAAATGGTCTCTTTGCCAGGATGCCAACAGGAGCATAAATGTCACCAATGACTACTTGGATGACAGCTTCCCAAACAGGCTTTCACCTTGGGTGATTATCAGAATGATCCTCACTGCCAGGGAATGAATAGGCCAGTGTGCCATTAGGGAAGACTAAATGGTCAGCAGGCACATAGGAGGAAAAATATACAAGGGAGCATCTACAGGCATGCAGCAATGGCATAAAGGTGTGCCATGATGGAAACAGAAACTTTGGAAACGTTTTGTTAAGTACAGCATACCAACAAGCTCTTATAACCTCCAGAATTGCCTTTTTTGCATTTCCTAAGATTTCCATGCTTACTGGTCATCCAATCTCTCTTGAAACCACACCCATTCATTCCTCATTACCAAGGTTATAAAGTCCACACTATGGCCATTATCCATGCAGCCAAAAGGGCTTTACCATTTTCTGGTCTTACCTCCTCCCTTGGAAGACTAACTGTGCAAACAGATAAACAGGCCTGCTTGTGCCTTCCTGTGCAAACATTCCTACACAGGATGAAATGGGTTGGTACAGCCAAACATGCCCCAGGCCCATATACTGCAAGGCATGCACCTCTCTGTCCAGCAGGTGCCACTACTGTAGCACAAAGGTGCTCTTTACTATCCCAGGATGGATAAACTATCATGGACCATTCAGTCCCACCTTCCCACATCTAAAGCTCCAGCATCCGGGATACTGTTCAACCTAAGTTCATCTGGAGAATGAGTCAGAATTTTAGTCTCTCTCTACCAATAGGCCAAGGTGACTTACCTTTAGGACTGCACCAAAGGAACATTTTTTTTCACTTGGAGGCCCAAAATTTCCTGCTACCACCATTTCTCATCTCTTAGACAGTGTGTAGTTCCTCCCACTCAGAACTAGTCCTGCAACGGTATTAGGCCACAATAATCCTTTCTACCACCCGAGCTTAACAATAATGAAATGTCTCACCAGGGATAGTTCTTAAAAGGTTGGAGGAGTATGGGAGAAGGATTAGCACCCCTCACAACCTGTAACCAGCTGGAAGAACCATGACTGTTTCTTTGGGCTACAAAAACAACCTTGGCTTCTTCTTTCCTTAGTTTTTGAAGGACTCTGAGAATCTGAAGGAAGGCAGGCAAGGAATATGGAAAATTCTATTGTCCAGGGGAAGGCAGACGGATTTGCCTTTAAACAAGGGACTAAAACCATTGGAATCCAACTTCCACTGATGGTTTATAATTCACGCTGCTCAGCTTGTCCTCTATCCATGAGTGGCCTGAAGCCATGCACAAGGTCTTTATATGCTGTGTGCTGCAGCTGAGGGGGTGCTTCTCATTGGGCTAGTCTGAAAGGATGATATAAGGAAGCTCCCTCATATGATTATATAATACTGCTGTAATGCTTTTGGTACAATTCCAGAGTGCCAGAATGCATTAAAAATCCCTCAGGGATAAGAAGCCACCCTATTATTTCGAACATACTGATAAGCATCTTACTACTCTTGTATTGTGTTCTAGACTCTCTGTAAAAAAAAGTACTGTTGGTGTGAGCTCCTCCTACCTTATATGAAGCATTTATGGTGAGGATGAGTACATTCGGAGGTCAAAGAGAGTATCTGCAAATTGATTTTTACCCGAGACCACCAGATTAATTCCTGATTGATAGTCACGATCAGTGGTAGTATTCTGTCCACCAAGCAACAGTGTTGTTCCCATAGACTTCTTAGGTACCAACAGATTTTCCTCATCTGTAGCCTGGTCAGAATTGGGTAACAGATTCACCTTTGGTACAGAAGGCTGCAAGTTCTTTTCCCACATCAGCATAAAGGGGGGTGGGGGTGCTGTACTCCTGTACATGTCATCCTTTGGATAAGGTATTAAACTGAGGTCCCATCTGCTCAAGTTGGTCATAAGCTCTGGTGGATGCAAAAGATGTCACAGAACATATAAAAAATGGGAAGCTTCCCAATGCCCTGAAAAAATTTCCTTGTAGTATAAATACCACCTCAGGTTTCCCTCAAAAAGGGGTTACTAGCCCAGAGGTACTAACCCGGTCAACAAAAGAAGAAACAAAATAAATCAAGGTTGAAGTGGTTTCTTTTTTGTGCCAGATGCACAAAAAACTCCCAAAATGATTTACCTTGTCCTATGGCAGAACAGCTGGCACAGCTGTGCATCCAACAATAATCCAGAGAAAAAATATAAATGTTTCTGGTACATTTGATTTTTAGCAGGTTCAGAGAAAGCATCGCTTTGGGCGGCCACAGTGGTGCAGTGGTTAGCACTGTCGCCTCACAGCAAGAGGTTCTCCGGTTCGATCCTCGGCTGGGGTGCCTTCTGTGCGGAGTCTGCATGTCCTCCCTGTGGTCACGTGGGTTTCCTCCCACATTTCAAAGACATGCTGTAGTTGGATTGGACACTCTAAATTGGCCCTAGGTTTGAGTGTGTGCGTGTGTGTGCCTTCAGCAGAAGGTTGGACGCCGGGCTGGCAACTCGGCATCGTAAAACTCTACTGCCAATCTTGAGCGGACAGGTGATCTGCTGTGGCGACCCCTAACTGGGAAAAAGTCGAAAGAAGAGGAGAAAGCATCGCTTTGGTCAAGCAGTGTGCAATTAGGAGTTTAGAGCCCCTTACACTGCTTACCTGGATGACGTCTGAAAAAGGCAGACATCCATACGAATTCCCTAAGTCTTGAAGTGTCAATGCAAAGCGTTCAAACCTCAAAGGGCAAGAAGCTTAACTAAAGCCATTCTTGCCTTGCCCAAATTTTAAACAAATGCTTGTGCCATTTCTTTTTTAGGGATATAAATGCATTCATCCTTAGAATTCAGAATAGCTGAGAAATAAAAGGAGAAAAGCAGGAGGGGGTCGTTATTTTGAATTTACATTACTTTTGGAAATTTGTTCAATTTTTAACACATCCAGTACTTGGCTCCAGGGAATGCCTTTTTTTCAGTACTAGGAAGATCCTGAAATAAACTCCTTTCCCTGCTCATCTTCTGGGACCATTTTTAGGTCTCTACACTGCAACACTTGAGTAAGGAAATATCTACTATTTCTATCTAATCTGAAGAGATTAACGGCAACTCCCAAGTTATGAGAGGAAAGGTTTCCAATTCTGTTTTTCCTTACCCATCTGTCTGCATTCAAAGAAGCAGACTACATTGAAACAGGAGATTCTCCCATTGAGAATATGGCACAGAGGTGGAGAACAGAAAAGGAGGAGAAAAAAAACTGTGGCTGTATATTCAATACTGTCCCCGATAGAGTGTGGACTCACCATTTTTCATACTACTTTGCTCTCTCTAGAGTGTAGGATTATCATTTTTCAAAGGCCTATTTTGTTAAAACTGATAACTTGTGGGTATTTTCTTTCTCCTTAACTCCATAGTTTAGCATTTGTTCTTCTCTCTTCTTTTTCTTTTGGTTGTTCCCATTAGGGGTCAACACAGCGAATCATCTGTTTCCATTTCTTCCTGTCCTCTGCATCTTGCTCTGTCACACCCACCACCTGCATGTCCTCTCTCTCACCACATCCATAAACCTTATCTTAGGCCTGCCTCTTTTCCTCTTACCAGGCAGCTCCATCCTTAGCATCCTTTTCCTAATATACCCAGCATCCCTCCTCAGCACATGTCCAAACCAATGCAATCTCGCCTCTCTGGCTGTCTCCAAACCGTCCAAACTGGGCTGACCCTCTAATATACTTATTCCTAATCCTGTCTACCCTTGTCACACTCAGTGCAAATTTTAACATCTTTAACTCTGCCACATCCAGCTCGGACTCCTGCCTTTTTGTCAATGCCACTGTCTCCAACTCATATAACATAGCTGGTCTCACTAACCTCTTCTATACCTTCCCTTTCACTCTTACTGGTACTCGTCTGTCACAAATCACTCCTGACACTCTTCTCCACCCACTCCACCCTGCCTGTACTCTCTTCTTCACCTCTCTTCTACACTCACCATTACTCTGAACTGTTGAACCCAAGTACTTAACTCATCCACCTTTAGCAACTCTACTCCCTGCATTCTCACCATTCCTCTAACCTCCCTCTCATTCACACACATATATTCTGTCTTAGTTCTGCTGACCTTTATTCCTCTCCTCTCTAGAGCATGTCTCCACCTCTCCAGGGTCTTCTCAACCTGCTCCCTACTCTCACTACATATCACAACGTAATCTGCAAACATCATAGTCCATGGAGCCTCCTGTTTGATCTCATCTCAACCTGTCCATCACCACTGCAAATAAGAAAGGGCTCAGAGCTGATCCTTGATGTAATCCCACCTCCACCTTAAACGCATCTGTCACTCCCACTGCAGATCTCACCGCTGTCATACTACCTTTGTAAATATCCTGTACTACTCTTACATACTTCTCTGCCACTCCCGACTTTCTCATACAATACCACAACTCCTCCCTAGGCACCCTGTCATATGCTTTCTCTAAGTCCAGAAAGACACAATGCAACTCCTTCTGACCTTCCTTGTACTTTTCCATCAACACTCTCAGAGCAAACATAGTATCTGTAGTGCTCTTCCCGGCATGAATACTGCTGATCACTAATCATCACCTCCCTTCTTAACCTAGCTTCTACTACTCTTTCCCATAATTTCATGCTGTGACTGATCAATTTTATTCCTCATTAGTTACTACAGCTATGCACATCACCCTTATTCTTAAAAATCAGTACCAAAACACTTTTTCTTCACTGCTCAGGCATCCTCTCACTTTCCAAGATTTCATTAAATAATCTGGTTAAAAATTCCACTGCCATTTCTCCTAAACACCTCCGAGCTTGCACAGGTATGTCATCTGGACCAACAGCCTTTCCATTCTTCATCCTCTTCATTGCTATCTTTACTTCCTCCTTGCTAATCCGTTGCACTTTCTGATTCACTATCTCCACATCATCCAACCTTCACTCTCTCTCATTCTCTTCATTCATCAGCCCCCTCAAAGTACTCTTTCCATCTGCTCAACACACTTTCCTCACTTGTGAGTACGTTTCCCTCATTATCCTTTATCACCCTTACCTGCTGCACATCTTTCCTAGCTCAGTCCCTCTGTCTAGCAAACTGGTACAGGTCCTTTTCTCCCGCCTTAGTGTCCATCCTTTCATACAACTCTCCATACGCCTTATCCTTGGCCTTTGCCACCTCTCTCTGTTATGCACCTCATCTCCTTATACTCCTGTTTACCTTCATCTCTCTGACAATCCCACTTCTTTGCCACCCTCTTTCTCTGTATACTCTCCTATACTTCTTCATTCCACCACCTTGTCCTCCTTCCTGTCCAGATGTCACACCAAGCACCTTTCTAGCAGTCTCCCTTACTATCTCTGCTGTAGTTACCCAGCTGTTCAGTAACTCTTCACTGCCACCCAGTGCCAGTCTTAACTCTTCTCTGAACTCCACCTCACAATCACCCTTTTTCAATTTCCACCATTTGATCCTTGATGCTGCTGCCCTCACACTCCTCTTCCTCTTTTTGATCACCAACGTCATTCTACAGACCATTCTATGCTGCCCAACTACACTTTCCCCCGTCACCACTTTACAGTCTCCAATCTCCTTCAAACTAGCCCTCCTACATAGGATATAATACACCTGTGTGCATCTCCCTCTACTCTTGTATGTCACCCTATGCTCCTCCTCCTTGTTAAAATATGTATTCATCACAGCCATGTCCATCCTTTTTTGCAAAATCCACTACCATCTGACCTTCTGCATCCCTTTCCTTAACACCATATCTACCCATCACTTCCTCATCCCCTCCGTTTCCTTCACCAACATGCCCATTGAAATCTGCTCCAATCGCCACTCTCTCAACCTTGGGTACAGTCATTACCACTTCATCTCTCATTTGTTTTTTTTTTTCCCTCCATCTTTCTGAGAAGGGATAGCACAATAATGTTGTGTCTAAAGTGGTGCCAAACAGCTGTGTCAGTGGCTGCAGCCTAGTCAAGCTTGCTTGCATGCCTATGACAGATCCCTTGGCTGTGCTTCTACAATTTGCACCTAGTGCTTTCCAATTACATTTAACTGCATGCTTTTCAACTCTGGAAGTGCAGTTTCTATTCCTAAACACCACAGTAAATAAATGGAATAGCTTGTTCTTAAAAAGTTCCAAAACTCTAATCTCCTTACTATTACAGAAGGTGGTCCTTAGCAGGTGCCAGTTCTTATCTTATTTATTTAGTCAACATTTGTTAACCGGTGAAGTCCAACTTGGAACTAAGCCAATTTTCAGCGGAGGCCTGGGGAGAAACACTTCCAGATGCACGTCTTTGTAACATAGGAGAAAACCCACATGAACGCAGGGGGGACATGCAGACTCCACACAGAAGGCACTCCAGCCGAGAATCAAACCGGAAAACCTCTTGCTGTGAGGCGACAATGCTACTGCTGCATCACTGTGACATTCTGTTATCTCCTGATGTTTTACAGGAATACCACTGCTGGGCTGGCCACAGCAGTTTTATGCAGGATTTTACAAATCTCTGTTACTCTGTAGAACCTATAAGACTTCTTAGGAGCCAGTACCTGTGAATCAATGCTGTAAAGAAACCGTCTCAAATGCATCCCTAAAAGCCTCAAAAACGTGTGGGGGGAGAGAGCTGCTGGTCTGTCCACTTGGGGAGAGTTGTTGGCCTACCTTTCTGTACACCTAGGAGCTCCAAGTTGGCTTTTAAGAGAAGTAAAACCTCCTTGGATGCCAAATTAAAAAGTTTCATCATTTAGGTGAGGAACACTCCAAACTGAAAGACTTCTGAAGGGAAGTTTGAGAATATGTATTATCATCTGTATTACAGTCTAGCAGTGAGGAAGTCTGTCCTGCATGCTAGGTCTTCCTTTCCTCAATCTGAATTGTAAGTGTTAGTTCTTTATCTATGCATCAATCCTGTGTTGACCAGGTCCTACTAGGTTATTAAAATCTTTTCAGGGGAGACTTGAGGTGGTACTTATATTACTAAGGGAAATTTGGCCAGGGCATCAAAGAACTTCTCCAACTCTTTTCAGTAGGTGTTGTGGGATCTTTTACATTCATCTAGCTGCCACTAGCTTAGGCAGATGGAGCCAGAATTTAATATCTCATCTGAAGGATGACACACTAAGGAGTGCAGCATCCCTCTTATGCTGCACTGCACTGTCAGCAATCCATCAACCTGTATGGGAATAGAACCCACAGCCTTCAGCACCAAAGGTGAGTGTGCTACCTGTTGAACCACTGACACAGACAGTGTCAAAAGAAATTCCCTTCACCTCCATCTTGCTATGTAGCTACTCTTCAGCAATCTTTCTACAGTAAGATTTGTGCAAGCATCTGTGTAGAGGGGTCTACCTTAAAAATAAGGTAAGCAAAGCTTTACCACCTTGCTAAGGAGACCTCAGCTCTGGCAGCTGAGAGGTAAGAAGGCTCCTTGAGGTTTCTTGCCCCAGTAAAGTGGGAATATCATCTTTTGGGGCATAGTCCTCTGATGGCACAAACTCAAACAGTGGATATCTTTTACAGCTGCATAAAAAAACAACAAAAACACTATCCATACAAATGCTACCTCACACTTCAAAGTAAATGAATCCTACTATCTGCCTTTTGAGGAACTACCACAGCATACAGAAGGCAGTGGACCAGAGACCAACAAAGCAATGCCTCTCCAGGTCATATGCCCTCAGGATCCAGGGGGAATGACGAGATTACAAAGGCCTTGGAAGACTTGTGCACAGTTTTTTTTAACAGTCTTTTTCAACGGGTCTTTATTAGAACATCGAAGTTTCAAAACTTCGAATGTTCTAATATCGAACCTTATTCAGCGAAAGCTGAAAACATTGAACATACAGAACAGCAATTTTTTTTCCCAGGGAAAAAATTCATTGTTTCAAAATACATACACACAACATAAGCACACCAAACAAACAGCAAGCCACACACATGCACCTAAAATCTTACACCTAACCCTACACTAAACAATGCACACACCACTAACTATCCACTTACCTTAACCCAAACCATAACCCTAAGGTCCGTCACTATTGCACACTCACCTCACCCGTGCCCTAACCCTAACTCGCCTACCCCACCCTAACCATCACATTCACACAATCGCACACATACCTAACTCGCACCCTAACCCTAACTAACCTAACCCGCACTCACTCGCACACTTACCTGATCCCGACCTGTAACTTTCCACCACAGCGCAGCAAATACCAAAGCAACAGAAACGGACAACCAAATTCTTTCCCTAGGAAAAAATTTGGTTTTCTGTTGCTTCGATATTTTCAGTTTTCGCTGAATAGGGTTCACTATTAGAACATTCATAGTTATGAAACTTCGATGTTCTAATATAGACCCTTTTTCAACTTCTTCATCTTCCTAGGTCAACACTCCTTTTTTGGTGAAAGATTCAATTTGTGTTTACTAGATCTTTTTCCTATAATGGAAGGAGCAAACACCTCTGATGCCAGATGTTTCTTGCATTCCAGAAAAGTGCTTACATTCTTAGCTGAGCAATGTGTTTGTATTAAAGGTGGGGTGTGTTTATATGGGGAATCCCTGTGGTTCAGACAAGAGGCAGTACTTTAATGGTATTGGTCCTCCATAGCAGCACTTGTCTGTTTATTTCTCTTGGGGGGTTATGAACCTCAAAAATACAAACAAGTAATTCAAGGTCAATTTAGTTCAAACTTTTTTCAAGTCAAATTTCAATCAAATATGGAAATAAAGACAAGTCTCACACCGGGTATTTATAATTCTCTGGAAACAATGACAATGGAAAATACAAATGATGTGATATCTTCTATTGGACCAACACAGATTTTGCAATTAATGGAGCTTTTAAAATCTTTCATCAGGAATTACCAAGTTACCAATGTTAAATACAGAGTTTAAATATCCACTTTTCTTTAGAAAAGGAAATAATTCCTTTCTTACTGCTTAAAAACAAACATGTAGACAAAGTGTGAGGTTCAGATGCTTAGTACGACATAATCAGGCAATGACTGTGTGTGTGTGTGTGTGTGTGTGTGTCTCTCTCAAACAACAGGAGACCAGGTTATGGTTTGCCAAAACTAAAGTGCTCTCCCTGCATGCTACATGTTGGCAGACAGGATAACCACTTGAGTAATTTTAAAACCTCTGCTGGTCCAATGAAAGGTAATACATCACTTCTGTGTTCCAGCATCTGTATTGTCTGTTAGTGGACCTCCACAGCATTTCTTAATGTTTTTACCATCTGTGGCATCATCATCTGGAAGGGACCAACAGACTTTTGACAATTCCTTCCTCTAAAAACACTGGAAGATGTTAGCTATTCTTTCCTTAAGCCATGCAATCAGCTACTGACTTGGGTTAGGGAAGGAGTCCAGCTTTGCTCTGGGGATGTCCACTAACACTGGGGAAGTTGAAATGGAAAGGAAGATGTTCACCTATGGTAAATTTCCATGAATAAGAAATGCTACTTGAGCAGTGATTCTTACAACAAGCATTTTACACGTGTCACACACTCGTAGATCAATTTTCAACTGTAAAAAATGATAAAGCTCTCTCTGAATTAACTTTCAGATCCTGAGAATCAGTGTAAATGTAAATAAGGGAGGGTGGCCTAATGGTTAAGGTGTTTGCTGTACAAACACAAGATACAGGGTTTGAATCTCACAGGGGATAATTGGCTAGGCTTAAAACGGCTTGCAAGGGCAGTTAGACTAGTACTAACCTATGAACCTATAAGAACTTGAGTCACAAAAAGTAGCCATACTATTCACCCATTATTGTTTCCAACTAACTGCTTTTCAATGATATCTAAACGTTTTATTTGCTTTAGTATTTATTTTTCACACTAGAGAGCTGCTGGTACTTTCAGCACTTGTCACTGGCAGGGCATTGTGTTATTTGCAATCACTAGTTCTAGCAAGAATGAAAAATAAAACAGCATAACCATTCAGAATATCACTGTTATGGTTCTGCACAGTATTTAATGTGCCTCTGTGACTGTCAGTGCAGAAAGTTTTTGCTTTAACTAATATGAATCTCTTATGGTTTCTAGCTTTTCACAAGTCAAATTACCCAGAATAATATAATTAACTTTTAAGTGCTACGTTCTGAAAAATGGACTCCATACCATTAATTCTTATATCTGTTCTGTAGCTTTTCACTTGGTTCATTTAGCCAGTCGTTAAAATGTGTCAACATGCACAGAGCTTTCTTAATTCCAATGCTTTAAATGCATTCAGACAAAATATTACATTCTGCAAATGTGCTTACGTTGAACATTCAGTTTGTTTAATTTTCAGCTTTCTGTCTCCAGTCTAACTTGCATCCTTGTCCCAATACCTCAAATGCAATTTTAAACTTCACCACAATTTTTTTTTACTTTAACAGTCAGGACTGTTTCTGGCACATATTTTCATATTTTTGTTTAAAATGCAAACTTAAACATACCTTATCTCTGCTTTTACAAGTCCTTTTCAATAGACCTATGACAGAACAACTCTTTCACTCATGATTACACGCGCACCTAGTACACAGAGCTGTGCTTTAAACGCACACGCTTTTCTCATCTTCATTACTGATGCAATACTCCCTACATGGCTCTTAATTTCATATCTGCTACTGCACCAGTGCTTTTACTTTATATTCTATTCTATGGACTTGCAGTTTAGCATACATGCATTCCTTCTCTCCAATTTATTTAACTGTGTTCTAGCAATTTCAGTCAATCTGCATACAGCTTCTGATATGGTCAATTCTGCTTTTAAAAACTTGCCGAATGTTTCATAATTTCTTACAATACAAGGCAGCTATTCCCCCTCTTGTAAACAAATCATGTAACTTGCCATATTCACAGTGTTTGGCTCTATTTTTCAGTTTGGTAACATACGTTTGTACTTGCAAGTCTCTGTGCCTTGCAACGAAAAATGGTAAACAGCAAACCCTTTTCGGCTCACAGTAGCTTCTGACTTTTTTCTCTTACTTCTGCTATTCAACCATTTTCTCTTCCAGAAGAGTAAGAGTTGAATTTACTTATGGCTTCTTACTTAGAGTCACGCAGAAATGTAGCATACTATATGTTTTACGTTTTTGGCTAATTTACTTGCAAAGAGGAAAAGGCCATATTTTTGGACTTAAAATTCTTAAATTTCACCCATTCTTTTTGAAATGAAAGAGCTTTTGGTGGCCGACATTAGACTGTAACTGCATATTACATGTCTGTAGTTTATACACAGACTCCAGAAAGTAAATACACATTTTTACTTTTGCACACAATTCTCCCACTTCGGGTTAAGTCATGTCCATGGGTTTGTCAGAAATGGTTAGTAAACAATAGACATTGTGGATCCGGATGGTAACCAACCTCCACAAGATATTTAATGAGTCTGAGCACTCTAGAAATAAAAGTGGATCACATAACACACAAGTTCATGCAGCTTAGTTTACTGACACAAAACTATGTAATCCATGGGCAACATCTCCTGCTTTCCACTGTCCTGCTCCTTCTCAGTTCCTTCATCCATATCAACGGGCAGTAGTTCTGATGGAACAGTGTCTATACAAAGTCAATAAGCAGGAGTCTTTTCAGTCTGAAGATTTAGGTTCTAAATTTCATCAACCAGAACCTGTAATGTCTGATAGGGCTACTGATATTGTAAAGCTTTACAACTGAAGAGTCTGATTCTGACTTCATCCAAGAGATCCAACATGTGGAGAGTTTACAGTCCATAAAAGCTGGAAAACTACTGCTATAAATTCAACTAGAAAACCGACACTCTGGATCAAACGGACTGAAGATCCCATCAGGTATAGGTTTGCACACTTTAGAAATGAGCTAATGCCAAAACAACATAAATCAATTCATTAAATTCAATGTAGCATAACAGTGGGAAAGGAAAGAGAACAAAGGCTGCAACCTGTGTAGTCTGTCTCCACAACCTTAAGAGATGGCTTAGCTGGTATACTACAACATTCATGTGTTTTGCTAGATCCTACCACTGGCAAAGAGTCTGCAGTGACACTTTCTTCAAACCAATGACAGAAGATGCACTCCTGAATGGAAAACCTGATAACAGTACAGGCTAGTCATCATCAAAGCGTGACCACATGAAGGCAAGCATCACATCATTGTAACCTCTTTCCGTCTATGCTTTAATAATGCCACAGTTTTATTATTCAAAATGTGATGCTTTAGAAACCTGGCAAAGTGGCAGCACAGACAGCAGATATAAATCAATGCTTTGGCTGCAAGGACCATCAAATGCTACTCAGGATGGTATGTCAACAGATCTATTTTTAATCTAAATTTACACCACCTCTACTATTTTATTTATTTTTTTTAACTTTAAGACAAATAGTAACTTATGCTGTACCGCATAATGGCAAACCTCAATATGACATCCTGTCAGAATCTATGCTGACAAAACATGGAAAATGCAGATTATCTACTATGGTACTGACAGTACAGTACACTACAGCCATCCTTTAGTAACAATGCTGGAGTACCTTACCTTAACATACACAAAAAAAAGTATTCCAAAATAACTTACTACCATCGGGATACTAGCCATTGAAAGACGCACAAAGAATGCGGGTATGCTGACAACACATCAAATGAAATCATACACTAACACGAACGGCCAATGGACCACAGTGACCAGATGGCAAGGTGCACAGTCAGTGGTCACAATGACACAGAGGGGATTCTGTGCCACCAGCCTTTTTACTACTTTGTCATCTGTAGTATGTACAATTACAGCAGCATCTGTTTCACGAGAAACAACTCACTAGTCAGCATACTGTTGGGATTATAGTGTTTTCATAGCTTGTACTTTATGTACTGCAAGACTACTTTCATTAAATACTTTCAAGTCAAAAACCCAACCTGTATAACCTTGTACTGTGAAAATTTCACCCAATAGAAAGATGTAATCATATTTCTTAGAATAAAAAATAACACCTATTTCTTTGAAGGAACACCAGTGCCAAATTAAAACATAACTGGGACTTTACTTCCTATCTTATTAACTATGCATGCTCAAACATACAATTGTGAAATACCACTATCATCACTGATATTTCACTTCTTACAAAAATATGAAATAAAGAAACAGGCACACATTCTTTTTATCAAAACAAAATAATGTTGGCTTTATTATAAAAATACAGGATGGTAGTAATAGCAGGATTTAGGGAAGGAGAAATTTCAGGACTGCAAAGGAGTGAAAAAAGGGGACAAATATGAAAGTCACAGTAAAAAAGTGATACAAAAATACTTAACAAAAATAAATAAATAAGGCTTGCAGGTTCTGAGGGGGGCAGGGTTCATGACCGTGTCCCAGCCTCTGATGCTCCTGCCCTTTCCTCACAAACATCGTGTCCTCCAGGTGTCTGAAAACCTCCTGCAGCCCACAGTGTCTCTCTAAAATTGTCTTAGTGGGTCTGGTTGCCTGTCTGGTCTGCCCTCAGACCACCCCTCTCCAGCTACCACTGGTTCTCTTCGAGGAGGACAGGCTATCCTGATGTTCCTTATGAAGTGGCTAGTCATTCTGACCACCATATCGCTCATCTTTAGAACTTTCACATGTTGATACCTACAAGGGAGGGAGAAGAAGGCAACATAAGTACAGCATCTGTACAACATGAAACCCACAGAGTACAGCATCTGTACAACATGAAACCCACAGAGTACAGCATCTGTACTACATGAAACCCACAGCTTTAGTTCACAGAAACAGATGTTTCAAGAAGCTGGGATCCTGGCAGGGGGAAAAAAACATGTTGCAACAGTGTAGGTTCAGATAAAGAAATAACTATATTGCAAAATAAACTATAGACCTACATAAATTAAATACATTAAAAATGTTTGTCTAACTGCAGTGAAGGAAAAAAGAGTAAGAAGATTCTTGTAACTGCCAGAAATGCCATCCTTTTGTGACAAATTAAGCTTTCTTTCAAGTCTGGTCATTATCAAGCAAAATACAAAACCTGTCAGTACTAAGATAGGACGGCTACGTAAATGCCTTTCTTTGTTCACACTCACCTATAGCCGGTTAACTCTACCGAACCACTCTTTGAAGACTCCTTGGTTTATCTGGCAGTGTTCCAGTGTACGTGCAAGGAACACAATGAGACAGCATTCAGAGAATGGTGACAGTGTTGTTTGTGTATGAGTGAAGTCGGAAAGGAAAGCAGCCACCCACAGTCTATCACCAGTATTTGGAAAGCTACAACACCTACTTCTTTAACAATTACTAACAGGCTTTTTCATAGCTTCTTGAAATTTTCATGTTCTCCTCCAAATGGTCTTCATCAGGTGCAAGTTTTCTATGCTGTAAAGAAACACTACCACCAAAGCACATGTACTATCACTACAAATACTAATTTACACACACACATTCATACAACCACATGAAATATGTTTTATTCATATTTGCACTTTAAAGCCTGATCAGCACTTAAACTTCAGCTAATCTCTACTGAATAAGCTTCTTGTAACAACAAATAAATCCTACATCACCCCTTGTAAACTGGTAGTGTTGCACAACATTACAAAAATCTGAGTACCAGTCAGTGACTTACAAAACTCAACAGTTATGATACTACCATAAAACCATGGATACCAAACGGTCCAGACTAACTGGTGAATTATTCAGTACTGTTACTTAAAAGACTTTTAAGAAGCAATAAATTGGTTGTAATTTCTTCAAATCACAGTTAACTATGGCACCAAAGAATTCCAAATAAATGTAATCAGTATTGACAGTACCTACCATATGCCCACTAAGACTGGCTTCTTTCCTATTAAAATACATTCTTGATTTAAAAAACATTGAGAGTTTCACATACGGCAAAAATCTTATGAAACTCGTATTCACCCATGGTATGACTCATCTGGCCTTCCTTGAAACCAGATGCAAGGCCTACGGGTGAGTGCAGTGACAAGACAGAGATGGCCTTGCAGCTTGACTGGCTTGTAAATGATACACAGTTTTATTGATACTTTGCAAAAACACAATTTTTCAAAGGTTTTAGTACCAATGAAGTTTCACTTACCCAAAGAAAAAACAGACATACTTTGGTTAGGGGAAGCTTTTGTCATACAACCGTTACTTTGTTTATGTGAGAAAAACAACAGAGCCCTATGACTTTTGTCATATAGACATTGTAGCTCTTCCCTTTATAAAACTACGTTGATCCAAATCCAAATAGAAATATTTATTTTACTGTTCCCCACTATTTTAAGAATATAAATTTTGAAGCATTTGCTCAGAATGTAAATGAGGCTAACAGGTCTATAGTTGTTAAACCACTTTTATTATCTTTTTTTATATTACTGGTGTTATAGCAGACATTTTCTACAAGCTGGGAACAGTAACTGTTAGTATTAGCTTGCTAAATATTAGTGTGATATTGGTAGCAAGTTATTTTTAAATGTTGTATGGGTGGAATAAAATCAGGGCCCATAGAAGTTGAATTTGTTATTTTATTAAAAGATGCATCATCCCTGACGATATAATAGGGCAAGTTGAACTGTCAGGATTTATAATGCTAGTTAACTGCTACATCTGGTTTTGACAGATTAATAGTGTTGCGTAGTGTTGGTTGAACAGGGGTGTTACCTTCAAAGAAGCACGTATTATACTGCCTTCAGATTTATACAGTTTACTGGTGAATAAAAATTCTATATTAGTAATACACTTATAAAATCTTTTCCGTTAGAATCCACAGCAAGCTTGTTTTCAAAACTAGAAGTTATGTACTCACCATAACGTTCCATCTGAGTAGGTGTATTCATTTGTCTGCAACCTGTGGGTTATGGATCCGATATCGGATCCGAACCGGCACGGTTTACCAGCTATGGATCCAAGCTCTCAGCTCCTCCCCTCACCCATAATACCCTGCTCTACCCTCATGACCTCAGATCGAGTTTGCCAACAGCAAGAACACCCTGAAAAGGGTAACACATAATATGCAGGAAACTGAAAGGCCAGGGGGATAGGAGGGCGGGATGGTTGCAGACAAATTAATACACCTACTCAGATGGAACGTTATGGTGAGTACATAACTTCTAAATCTGAAGTAGGAGATTCATTTGTCTGCAACCTGTGGGACAGAGTCCCCAGCTACCTGAATCTTGGGCGGCCATCATGGAAGGATATTCCGAGCACCGCGAGCCAAAGGATGCTCTACCCCTAGATGCAAGATCCAACTTGTAGTGGGAAATAAAAGTATGAGATGAAGCCCACGTGGCTGCTGCACAAATATCATCTAGAGGAATCCTAGCCTTAAAGGCTGCCGAGGTAGATACTGACCGGGTTGAATGGGCATACACCCTCCGGTGCGGGCCTTCCTGAAGCTTGATAAGCCAATAAGATACACTGTGAAATCCAGCGAGATACTTTAGAAATTGGCTTGCCCAAATTAAATTTAGCAAAGGAAATGAACAGCTGGTCGGATTGCCTATGACCAGCCGTTCTGTTTAAATAAAATCTAAGTTGCCTGTGAACATCTAAGGAGTGAAGCTTGTATTCACCTTTGTTTTCATATTTAGGGAAGAAAACAGGGAGGTTAATGGATTGGTTAATGTTTGCTTCAGAAGCTACTTTAGGAAGAAAGGACGGGTTGGTCCTGAGGTAAACACGGTCCGGATGAAAGACCAAGTAAGGAGGTTTAGCTGATAATGCTTGGAGCTCTGAAACTCTCTTGGCCGATGTAATGGCTACTAAAAAAGCCGTCTTGAAAGACAAGAATTTGAGATCCACCGTAGCCGCTGGTTCAAAGGGGGGGGGCGGTCAAGGCCTGGAGAACTAAGGAAAGGTCCCAGGGAGGAACCGCTTGTTTTACAGGGGGCCTGAGAAGGGAAGTACCTTTAAGGAAAATTTTACACAACTTGGCTGACATGAGTGGACTAGAGTCATGACCAATGTGATAATGTGAAATTGCCGCCAGTTGTACTTTGACTGTGGAACTGCTGGCACCATCGTTAAAAAGAGTGGTTAAGAAATCAAGCACTAAAGGGAGTGGAACCGTGAAGGGATTCAGGCCTTGCCGCTCCGCCCACAAAGAAAACCGTTTTCACTTGCTGCTGTAGACTTTCCTAGTGGATGGTTTATGAGCTGCCACCAGGATCGCCTTAACAGGGGACGAAATACCGGGAGTCCTGATCAAGAGTGGAACTGGAGCAGCCAAGCGGTCAGCTTCAGGTTGTCCAGATTCGGAGGAGATATGCAGGATGGATGAGATATTAGATCCGGAATGGGATCTAGAATCCAAGGAGGATTCACCGAGTGAGACCTTAGGAAGGGGAAGCAGATCTGTTGAGGCCAAAACGGAGCAATGAGAATCATTCTGCAACCCACCCGAGAGGCTTTCTGAAGAACTTGGAGCATCAGAGGCAAGGGTGGATAAGCATACAGAAGACCGGGTGGCCAAGCATGCACCAGAGCGTCTCTTGGAGAACCTCCTGGAGGAGGTATCAGAGCGAAAAAACGGTCGCACTTGGTGTTTGAGGGAGAGGCAAAAAGATCGCAAGAAGGAGTTCCCCACCGTGCGAATATGCGTTCCGCTACTTGAAAATTGAGAGACCACTCGTAAGGAGTCAGAATGGTGCGAATGAGCTTGTCCGCCAGGATGTTGGACCAACCCGGAATGTGCGTTGCTATTAGAAAGCGGTTGGTGGAGATTGCCCATTCCCAAACTCTCATGGCTTTTCGACAAAGAGGGTAAGACCTCGTTCCCCTTTGCTTGTTGATGTACCAGACAACTGACATGTTGTCCGATTGAATCGCAATTGTTCCCAAGGGAAGAAAGTCCTGAAGTGCTAGCAACGCTAAGAGCACTGCTCTCATCTCTAGAACGTTGATATGCAGTAAGGTCTCTGAATCGTTCCACGTGCCTTGGACGGTCTGGCCCGCAAAATGCCCGCCCCACCCGAGGCGGGAGGCGTCCGTGGTCACCGTGGCGAGAGGGGGAGAAGCACAAAATGGGCGGCCTCTGTGGAGATCTGGGGAGTGAAGATACCACAGGAGGGACCGCTTGCAAGCCTTGCTGATCGCAATGGGATGATGCATAGGGAGAGCAAGGTAAGACCATTGTACTAAGAGAGTCCACTGGAGGATGCGCATATTGAGCCTGGCAAGAGGAAGAAGTGCTATAGCAGATGCCATGGACCCTAGAGCCCTCAGGACCAACTCCGCCGGAACAGAACTTGAGTGGAGAATGGCCCGCACCTGAAGCTGCAGATTTTGAATTCTGTCCACAGTGAGGAAGGCTTTTAAACTCCTTGTGTCTAACCTGGCCCCTATAAAATCTAAGAGCTGTGTGGGCGTCAGGTTGGATTTCTTTGTATTTATTGTAATGCCCAGAATGGGAGCAAGATGGAGAAAGGAGTCTCGCGCCAATAGTAGTAGATGCCTTGTTGGGGCAGTAAGGAGCCAGTCGTCCAGGTAAGGGAAGACCTGCACCCCCTGAAGCCTCAGGTGGGCTGCTACCACTGCTAATACTTTGGTGAACACCCTGGGGGCTGTGGTGAGACCAAAGCGAAGGACCCGGAACTGGTAGTGACTGGCTCCCAGCCGGAAGCGGAGGAACCTCCTGGAGGGTCTGTCCATCAGGATGTGGTAGTACGCATCTTTGAGGTCTATAGAACACATCCAGTGATTTTCTCCCAGAAGGGGGAGAATAGATTGCAGAGTGACCATTCGGAATTTTTCCTTTGGGACTGCCAGGTTCAAGAGAGAAAGGTCTAAAATTGGTCTTAGATCCCCCGTCTTTTTTGGCACTAAAAAGAACCTGGAGTAGAACCCTGATCCGATCTGGTCTGGGGGGACGGGCTGGATGGCTCTTTTCTTTAGCAGATGGCCAATTTCTGCCAAAGCGGCCTCCCGTTGACCGGGTGGAACGTCTGGGAGGGACTTCAACTTTGGTAAGTGACGAAAGGGAATGCGGTATCCTCTGGATATAATCTGGAGAACCCAGCGGTCTGATGTTATGGACTCCCATGCCGCTAGGTGCCCCGAAAAACATCCCCAGACTGCCTCCAGAGTGGAGCAGCCGGGCAACCCCTCAGGGTTGCTGCGCGGGCCGTTCAGAGAAGGGTTCTCTGGACCCGAAGTTCCTGGGAGCCCCTCTGCCTCTAGGGCGGCGTCCTCCCTGTCCTCCTCTGCCACGGAAGGACTGGTTGTCCGGAGCAGGCTGGGATTGCTGCGACTTCCAGAACCACATCTTCTTCTGACCCTTTTGGTTCCCAGAATAGGGCCTCTGGGGTGCAGAGAAGCGGATTCCGACGTCAGACCGCGTCTTCCCGTCCTTTTCGCTCTGGGTCAAAGTGTCGTGAACGGTTTTGCCAAAGAGGGCAGAACCATCAAAGGGGGCGTTCGCAAATGACGCTTTGAAGGGCTCAGAAAAATCGCAATGTCGGAGCCAGGCCTGACGTCTAGTGACTAGACCTGCCCCTGCAGCTCTAGCGGCGCCTTCCATGGCATGGGAGAGTAGCCGCATAGAGGTATTGGTAACTGATCTAAGAGTGGCCATGCGGGTGGAGTGCAGCACTTTGTCCTCCTCTGCCATGGACTCTGGGGGAGATGCAGCGTATTCTTTAATGAGATCTCGCTGCATCCTAATGACGTGTGCCAGGTAGTTCAGTGCCCTTACCGAGAAGGTCGCTGAACTAAACATCCGCTTCCCCAAGAGGTCCCATCATCCGAGACTCCTTGCTCGGGGGATGGACTGAGGGACTCTCCTGAGCAAGTTCCCTCTTGGTGGCCGCCGTCGTCAACATGGCATCTACCGGAGGCCCCTTACTCCAATGGGCACGGTCAGATGGAGGGCTGAGGATCCTGTCGGGCCTCTTAGGAATTGGCTCCATGGTGTCCGGTTCTTTCCACGCCCTGGTGGTAATGAGGTCCACCAGGGGTCGGCAGGAGGGACACCCAAGAGGTAGACGGGCCCGCTTCAAATGCCTCCAAGAACACGGACTCGTCCGAGGAAGACTTGGGGGCAGACCACCCCCCCTTATACGGAGCATTTCCATAATGTCTCCAAATGAGACATCCTCGGGGGGTGACCGTGGGGAGCCTTCCCCTTCCTCCAAATCCGTGTCTTCCGTGAGAGACTCGGGGGAGTCAATGTGCCTCCTTTTGCACGTATGCTTGTGAGGAACATCCTCTGGGGGGGCTGTCAGAGGACTCCTCGCAGCAGCAACCTATTCCAGTGGAACAGCTTGGGGCATAGAAGCGGGCTGTCCCAAGGGCCGGATGGTGGAAGCCTGACCCAGTGCAGAGGGAGCGCGGGACGGAGCCGAAACAAGTGCCGGGGGTCCGGAGACCCTCAACAGGGCCCTCTCCACTACATCAAACGCCGAAGGGGAGCCGACCTCGACCAAAGGATCCGACAATCGGCTCCCTCGATCCGAAGAGTGGATCGAGCTGGCGCGGCCGGATCCGGGACAGTGCGCCCGACACAGACTGCGCCAAGGAGCACTGATCCCCGGATCCGAGGCTCGGATCCAGGCTCCGAGGTCGGATCCGATGCACTCGAGGGCAGGGTCGGATCCGTAGCAAGTACTATTGGCGCCGACCCACCCCGGCTCGGCTGCTCGGCTCCAACTGCTCGAACCCGGTAGCGGGTCGGAGAAGGAGCAATTGGCTTGAAAAGGGGTCGAGCTCCCCAGAGGGGAGGCAAGAGCACTCCCATCTGCATCTGGGCCTGGATGAACCTTCTCATCATCCGGTCCAGATCAGCATCCGAAAGGTTGCGTAGATCTCGCGAGGCTACCGAGGTAGGCCTAGAGTGCCTCCTCGATAGCCTCGACGGAGATCGGGTCTCATCCTCCTCAGGTCCCGTGAAAACACACTGGAGACCGGAGCCGAGGAGGAGGAGATCGAGCCGACAATGGAGCCGGGAGAAGCCGCTTGGCTGGCGGGGCGAAACAGAGGTCTCGGCCCGCCGCTTATGGTGCTTCTCCTCCGGTCCCTTTTTCTAGCATCCCTCTCCTCCGAACCAGAAGCGGGAGGTTGAGTCCCAGGAGGAGGAGGGGAGCGCAGAGGAATAACCGTGGGGACGGTTACCCCCGAAGGAGCGGAGGTCGGAGCCGAGTCCGGCGGTAAAAGGCCCGCCAAAACAAGCTTGGACCTCCGCTCCTTCAATGCCCTGGGGTTGAACCCTGCACAAATGGAACATCCAGATGTGAGGTGTTCAACCCCCAGGCATTTAACACACCGAGTGTGGCCATCAGCTGGGGAAAGCTTATGGCCACACTCGGAGCATTTTGAAAAAATAGCCTTGGGCTGCTCAGACATCCCAAGCTAACAAACAACAGTTACTATAACTAAGGAAAGTAACTAAAACAAAATCACTCACAGGCCCAACACACACACTACGCTACCAGCGAGGGGAGGGATATAAATTTTAGATTAAACTCTAAAAAAAGTAATAATACCGAAAGGGAAACCTACACTTTCATACAAAACAACCAAAAATTATTTAAATTTCACAATTTAAATGCTGAAAACTATCACTTAGCTGGAGAGCTGGAAAAACAATCTGGTCACCATGCGCGGCAAACGAGATCTGAGGTCATGAGGGTAGAGCAGGGTATTATGGGTGAGGGGAGGAGCTGAGAGCTTGAATCCATAGCTGGTAAACCATGCCGGTTCGGATCCGATATCGGATCCATAACCCACAGGTTGCAGACAAATGAATCTCCTACTTCAGATCTTATTTTCTCCATTCTAATTTTCCTTTTAAGTGATCTACTGACGTCATTTGTTTTTGTTGGGTGTTTCTCTAAAGCCTTATATTTCTTTTGCTTTTTCTTGTATAGTTTAGAAAGATCCAAATTCCACCACGGAAACCATATTTTTATATGAACTATGCTTACAAATAACTGTGGATTCAAGGTTATTAAGAAGTAAATCATGCAAAGTGTTGTATTCACAATTTACGTCATGATTCAACAGATCTGTTGAGTGTACTGATTCTATTAAAGTCCTATAATTGACTCCTTTATAACTGTATTTTTTATGAAATTGTAGTGCAGGAGTCTGTATTTTTAACTGAAACTTCAGTAAGTTGTGATATGAAAGTCCACAGGGGGGCCCCAGCTATTAACCTTCAATGATACTAGAGTTGTTGGTAAGAACCAGATCAAATATTGGCCCCTCTGGTAACTTCAGTGTCAAGCTGGTTCAGTCCTCATTGTCGCATGATATCAACAAATTCTTTTTCACAGTTTTTGGAGAAAGATTTGACCACAAAACACCAGGGTAACTGAAGTCACCCATTAGTACACTGTAATTTACTGGTAAGTTATGATTTAAACAGGTGAGGTATTCCTAGTGTTTAAGTGCATCCATACTGACAAAAACAACAGAGAATAAATTCTAAGGATGTACTTGATAACAGATTAAAAACATTAACATTTATTCATTGCACCACTAACTGAATTTACAAGTGAAGATGGAGCATTATGAAGCCAGGATGTTACCCCTCCTCCCTGGAGTTCTTCTCGGAGGTATTCATACTTTGTATAACTTGGAGTCTGTAGCCCTGACACATTCCAAGATTCCACAATTGCTATTACTGTGTAGTTATGTTAAGTAACTATGCTGACCAATTCACCAAACTTGTTGCCCAGACTTTGTGCACTGCAACAAAAAATGTTGAAGTTGTATAAGATCTTCCATATGCTGAGTTACAAAAAGTACAGCTGTGTACACTTACCGTAAATGTAGATGTCCAAGTGTATTCACTGTTGCAGTGATTACATTTGGGTTATCTGCTTGCAGGTAGCCCTACGCCGGCCTGCTTATCAAGGTCTTAGGTCTTGCGTCAGTTGCTGTCTCTTCTTCCATGACGTCAAGGATATAAAGCATGCAGCCGACGCCATTACATCAGTTTTTCTTGCCCCAGATGTCAGGTGCCCCCATAATGGGAAGCAATTATGTACAAGGTTACACCTTCAATGATAAGCAAATACACCAGAAAGCTTAAATACAGTAAACAAGAAGAGAGGTACAGCAAATAGAAGTCAGGGGACTGGAGGGAGGGTAACCAGGACTGCAACAGTGAATACACTCGACTGCAACAGTGAATACACTACATTTATGGCAAGTTTACACGAAGTACAGTTGTGTACACTTACTATAAATGTGGATGCTCGAGTGTATTCACTGTTGCAGTCATTACATTTGGGTAATCTGCTGGCAGGTTTCCCTCAGTCGGCCTGAATAGGTCCTGCGTTAGTTGCTGTCTCCTCTTCCATGACGTCAGGTCGTCAGGGGTATAAAACATGCAGCCAGCGCCATTTTAATCAGTTTTTCTTGCCCCAGATGTCAGGTGCCCCCCAAATGGGGAGCAAAAAAATATATATATATATATATATATATATATATATATATATATATATATATATATATATATATATATATATATATATATATATATATATATATATATATATACATATATATATATATATATACATGTAATTTAGAACACAAAAAATTTACCTTCAACTAAAAGCAAATACAGCACAAAGGCTTTTGAGCATCGTGAAGGAAAGAAGAGGTGTAATAACAGAGAAGAAAGGGGGCTGGCGGGTGGGTAACCCGGACTGCAACAGTGAATACACTTGAACATCTACATTTATGGTAAGTGTACACAAGTATGCTATGTTCTTCGTGGTTCACTGTTGCAATCATTACATTTGGGTAGAATCCCAAAGCTACGGATGGGAGGATGGAATTAAACAGCATTAGGAGCAGCTATAAGGCCCTGCAGGACTGCAGTGGCAAAGCCTGCCGTGGATTTAGAAAAGAGAGGTAAATGGTAATGCTTTGTGAATGTATGAACTGAGCTCCAAGTAGCAGCTTCTAGAATGTCTCTAGTAGGAACCCCTCTGAGAAAGGCTGCAGAAGTAGAAGCAGCAATGGTGGAATGGGATCTGATCCCCTTGGGCACAGGTTTACCATGGTGCATGTAGCAGAAACGAATACAATGGCTTATCCATTTCAACATAGTCTGCTTAGATATAGCCTTCCCCTCTGTTCCTGCAGCAAATGGCACCAGTAGTTGCTCAAACTTTCTTAGAGATTTTGTCCTGTTTAAGTAGAATCTTAGTTGTCTGTGTACATCCAATGAATGCAGAATCCGCTCGCCCTTTTTCTGCGGATTTGGGAAAAAAGTTGGCAGGTGAATGGTCTGGTTAAGAGCCACACTGGATACCACCTTAGGCATAAAAGGAGGATTGGTCCTGAGGGCCACCCTGTCCGGATAAAAGATAATGAAAGGCTCCACTGCCATGAGAGCCTGTAGTTCTGAAACCCTTCTAGCTGAAGTGACTGCCAAAAGAAAGGCTGTCTTCCAAGAAAGAAATTTTATTTCCGCAGTGGCAGCTGGTTCAAAAGGAGGTAGGGTGAGTTTTTCACAGCATGAAATTGAGGTTGCATGCAGGAGTCGATGCTCTCCTGGGAGGCCTTACATTTTTGGCCCCTTTGAGGTACTGCTTTAGTAGGGGATGAGGAAAAGAGAGGAGGCTCTGTGTTGTAATGAGCCGAGATGGCAGAGGCATGGATTTTTACTGAAGAAAAAAATAGGCTCTTGTGAAGCATCTCAGTTAAGTATTGCAAAATCTGAGGAATATCGGGCTTTGCTGCGTCTATTCCTTGTGCTTGGTTCCAAGCATAGAATCTCTTCCATTTATCAGCATAATATTTTCTAATACGAAGCCTTTTAGCCTCCAAAATGACATCCATCACAGGTTAACTGAGAGATGTGATTGGTGAAATTAGTTGATTAGCCATGCTGCAAGATTCAGAGTTTGGAGCGGAGTGTGCGGAATTTGATAGTTCTGCTGAGACAATAGATGTGGTGTTTGAGGCAAGTACCAAGGACGAAGGTGTGACATATTCCTTAGAAGTGGGTACCAGTGTTGCTGAGGCCAGTCCGGAGCAATCAGAATCATTTTTGTTTTTTCCTGTCTGACTTTTAGTAAGACCTTGGAGAGGAGAGACAGAGGGGGAAAGGCATAGACTGATCGGTTTTTCCAGCTGAAGGATAGAACATCCACTTTCCATGCTTTTTTGTGATGAGTTGTGGATCCAGTTTCCATTCGTGTGGGTCCATAAGACTTCTGCTCAGGTCGTCTGCCAGAGTGTTTTGCTTTCCTAGCAGGAACTGAGCTTGAAGATGTATTTGGTAAGTCAACGCTGTGTTCCATAAGGCCATGGCTAGTCTGCAAAGGAGGCAGGAGTGGGTACTCCCCTGCTTGTTTATGTACCATGTAATTGTGGTGCTGTCCGTCTTTATCAGTAGTTGTCCTGGACGAAGGAAGTCCTTGAAGGCTGTCAGGGCATTTTGTACAGCTAGCATTTCTTTCTGTTGATATGTAGATGCATTTCATTTGGGCTCCATTTGCCCTGAATGCATCTCCCTGCCAGATGGGCCCCCCAAGCATAGTCTGATGTGTCTGTAGTTAGGGTTTGGGTGGCAGGAGGAAGAATGAATGACAGTCCCTTGTTTTGGTGACATTCCTCTGCCCACCAAAGGAACTCCTGTTGCAGGCAAGGAATGAGAGGAATCATTGCTTCCAGGCTGTGACAATGTTGACTCCATAAGCTTTTTAGGTACCACTGAAGTTTCCTCATATGCAGCTTTGCATATGGGATTAGTAGAATGCAGGATGCCATGAACCCCAAAGCTTGCAGAATTTGTCTTGCAGATAACTGGGTTTTTGTTGCCACTTGTTTGAAGTATGTTGTCAATTAAATTTGTTTGTCTGGCGTGAGGTAAGCCATCTGGGCAGTTGTATTCAAGCTTGCACCCAGGAATGTAATTATTTGAGAGGGTACCAGTTGTGATTTCTTTTTGTTTATGGTATACCCTAGGCATGCTAGAAGCCTTTTTACCAATGCCAGATGGTGAAGAAGAGTGTCCTTGTCCTCTGCCTGAATGAGACAATCATCCAGATAAGGATAAATTTGGATGTTTGTCTGCAAAATGCAATTACTGGTGTCAGACCCTGGGCGCAGTAGATAAACCAAAGGGCAGTGCAGAGAACTGGTAATGCAAACAGACTGCTTTGAAGCAGAGGCATCTTCTGCAAGATTCCCTGATTGGGATATGCAGGTATGCCACTTTTAAGTCTAGAGTTACCAACCAGACATTCTTGCCTAGCATAGACAGTAGCTGTTGTAAAGTAAGCATTTTGAATTTTGGAATGTCCACGAAAGTATTTAGAATGGATAAGTCCAGAATTGGACGCCATGATTTGTCTTTTCTAGGTAACAGGAAAAGTCTTGAAAAAAAAAACTTGTCCTTTTTCCTTTTCTGGTACTGGTTGAATAGCCCCCATATCCATGAGGAATATGACTTGTTTCTGGGCCTCTGCCCACTGATTTGGTGGCAGATCTGGCCATCTGTTTGAAATTGGCAACGTGTGGAAATGAAATCTGTACCCCTGGGATACTATATTTAAGACCCATTTGTCCTGGGTAATTAGATGCCAATTTTGAGCATGAAGTAATAGTTTTCCCCCCAAAGGGGCTGTCAAAAGATAAGTGCTTGGAGATGGCAGAGGAAAGTCATTGAGACTGTTTACTGTAGGGTGGTTCTTTGCTACCTCCTAATTTGGAGGTGGAGGCACCCCATTGTTTTGACCTGTAAGATCCCTGTGACTGGAGCCTTTGGAGCGTCTGGGTTTGGCCTGAGCGGCTCTGCTGGACACTGGAAAGGACCATTTCTTAGTAGGCCAGTGTCTACTGAACCTGGGTGGCTGCACTTACAAGAAATCTTTTACAGTTTGCATAGATTTAGCTTTGTCTTCCATCTTTTTTAAAACCTCTTCTGCCTTATTACCAAACAGACTGTCCTGCTATAAAGGAGCATCCAACAATTTAGCTTTAACATGATCAGGCAGATTTTGCTCCTTGAGCCAAGCATGCCTTCTTATCACAGATCCAGTAACGGCGGCCCTACAAGAGGCCTCCAAGGAATCAAAACCACATTGCAAAGTATGCTTTTCCAACCTGTTCTGCTGAATGCAATAAATCCTGTAACTCTTTATTTTCCACACAATCAGAAATCATCATAATTTTCCGTTTCAGTAAGCCCATAACATGCTGTTGATATTTAAGCATATGAAACTGGCAGTTTAAAGCCCTGATTGCCAAGACTGCAGACGTATAAACCTTCTTACCCCATCTACCCAGCTCCCTGGAGTCTCTATCTGAAGGGGTAGGATTTTTGGCTGTAGAAGCCTTAACACTCTTGGGACCCTGAGAAATAGTTTCAGGGTCAGCAGCAGGATTTTTGAAAAGAAATTTGTGGGAGTCAGGAATGCTGTAATATCTGTCTGGCTTACTAGGAGCCGGAGGCAGGGAATCAGGAGCCATGCTTAATTCTAAAAAAATATCATCAACAATGTCTAATGCAGGAGGTATAGCCAAAGGCCTATGCTGAGAAAGAAGAAGAAAATCCCTAAGCCTCTTTTTGGATTTTGAGAAATCCTGACTCTCCCAATGAAAATGTTCCCTTAAAGTATGCATTATGTATTGTATTTTATATATATGCAACTTGAAAAATGTTTATTATAGTTTTAATCTGACTACATACAGTATGTTCCATAATAATCAACTGTATCAATTATGGACAGTAATACGTTCACAACAATATTTTAGATGTAAAAATGGACTGAATTTGATAACAACAAATGGGTTTTTATTCTGTGATGAACAGATATATTGCATCAAATTTTAATAAGATAGTTACAGGTTTATGAGTATTTTTAGCATTTATAGCATTTAGTTGTATTTTCGTACATATGATAAATTTCTGTACAAGATTTTTTTAAAACAAAATTTCTTTTTTAACTTTGTCAATAGAGATGTATATAATTATATAATTGATTAATTGATGAAAAAGGCGGAATATTTTAAGTATATAAGTGTGAGTGATTCTGCGTACTTTGTTTTGGGGTTGGTAAGGTGTGGAAGTGGAATCTGTATCCTTGGGAAACAATATTAAAAACCATTTGTCTTGGGTAATGAATTCCCATTTTTTTGCATGCAGGACGAGATCTTTCTCCCTAAAGGCGTGGTCAGTTGAGCAGGGCTTGGAAGGTTTAAGGTTAAGTCATTGTGACAGTTTACCACAGGGGGTGTCTTACTACTTTCAGCTTTGGAAATGGGAGCCCCCAACTGCTTAGGCCTGTGAGTACCTTGAAACTGCGGCCTAGGTGGTCCCGGATTTGGACTGAGAAGGCCTGGAAAAGACAGGAAAGGACCAATTTTTAGAAGGCCAATGCCTACTAAATCTGGGAGGCTGTACTTGCAAGAAATCTTTAACAGTTTGCATAGATTAGCTTTTTCCTCCATCTTTTTAAGAACAACTTCTGCTTTGTTGCCAAACAGGCGGTCTTGGTTTAAGGGAGCATCCAGTAATTTGGCTTTAACATGATCTGGCAGAGTTTGCTCCTTAAGCCAAGCATGCCTTCTAAGAACAGACCCAGTAACAGCAGCCCTACAAGATGCCTCTAAGGAGTCAAAGCCACATTGCAAAGTACATTTACCAGAATGCATTAAATCCTGTAATATTTTCAGCACAGTCAGGAATCAACATCAATTTCTGTTTATGTAATCCAATAATACGCTGCTGGTACTTTAACATATGAAACTGGCAGTTTAAGGTCCTAATGGCAAAAGTAGCAGAAGTGTATACCTTCTTACCCCATCTATCCATCGCCTTGGAATCGCTATCAGAGGGGGTAGGATTTTTGGCAGTAGTAGCCTTAATGTTTTGGGTCCCTGTGAAATGGTCTCTGGGTCCACAGTAGGATTCTTAAAGAGGAACTTGTGAGAATCAGGTACTCTAATACTTGGCAGGTTTCCTGGGAGCTGGAGGTAAGGTGTCTGGGGCCAGGCTAGATTCCAAGAAGGCATCATCTACAGTGTCCAGTACAGGGGGGTAGCTAAAGGCCTGTGTTGAGACAGGAGTAAGAATTCCCTAAGCCTCTTTTTGGAGTCAGAGTAATCCTGGCTTTCCCAGCTGAAACGCTCCCTAAGGGTGTGTGCAAAGTTTCACCAAAAGAGAAATCTTCTGGAGGGGAAGCAGAGGGAATGAAGTCCTCTGCATCAGAATCCTCATAGATAGACCAGGGCAAATCCTGGTCATCAGAAGAAACAGAATTTTCAGAATCCCGATCAGAAGAATCAGAAGGAAAATCAGTTCTAGGTCTCTCAGAGAGAGAGGGTTGGCTGCCCCTAATTAGAGTAATAAGGTCTTCAGCCATTCTTATAATTTGATTTTTAGGCATATGGGCCTGACCATGCAGTTTGGACGTCGGTTTTCTAGGCGTGGATTGAGTCTTAAGCCTTGAAGAAGAAGAAGAAGATGGCTTTGGTTTGATATGCAAGTCAGTAGGCCTGAATACACCCTCAGAAGCTGGTGCTTGCACAGAGGCTCTGGACCCATCCTAGGTAGAGACATCTGCAGGTTCCACAGTCGAAGAAGCATCTCGCGACATACCGGACTCCGAATGGGTCTCAGTAGAGGCCTGCGAATCTGAAGTAGCGGGTATCAGGGGCTGTGAAAGTGCCTCACTGAGTACCGGTGAACTGCTGACTAGCTTAATGGAATCGCCGTCGGCAGCTTTGGACCAATGTGGTCTGTCTCTGTCTTTATCTTTACATTTTTTTGGAATGTCGGTAGTCTGATGGCTTACCGAAGCCATTTCTGGATAATTGAACAGAGTACCGAAATAGTTAGATGCGAAAATGAACCAACGACAAATAGTACGAGGATTGAATAAGGCACAAAACCGACAGCTAGGGACGTCGTGGTCTGGGCCTAAGCAAGGAATGCAGTATGAATGAAACTCTTTATGAGGTATTTGCTTTCCACAAGAAATACAATTGTTAACTTTTACTGACATCGGTTTAGAGCAAGAAAAAGGATCCCCGATGGGGTACTTAGCTTTTTAGAAGATTTCAGTTCTGAAATTCAAAATTGAAAATTTCAGGAGTCGGCCAACTGACACTTGTGAACTGCTTCTGCTTCGGGCACCGCACGGCAAGAAAGACTGATGTAATGGTGTCGGCTGCATGCTTTATACCCCTGACTACCTGACGTCATGGAAGAAGAGACAGCAACCGACACAGGACCCAAGACTTTGATAATCAGGCCGGCTGTGGGCTACCCTCAAGCAGATTACCCAAATGTAATGACTGCAACAGTGAAACACAAACAACATCTAGGATGGGCTGAATCGTTGAAAAACATTTTCAGATATTCCTTAATCTTCTTTGATACAACAACATTCCCATATTGACTAAGATGAAGTTTGTCTTTGGAAAGCAGGCAAGTGGATAAGTTTGATGTGTAACGTACAAAGTTGCCTTGATCAACTACTGAAAATGTGGGCTTTGGTAAGTAAGAAGTCATTTCAGAGTGTAGATGGTACTTTTTCAATTAGGATAACAGAAGACTCCATCATTTGGATTATTTCCAGAATGGCATTCTTCTATGGATAAGTGGTGAAGACCTCAGGTCATCGGTTCCTACATGGACTAAGATCAGACTGCAATGCATCTTTACATGAAGCAGTTTTGGTATCATTCACTTTACATCAGAAAAGTTTTAACCCAGCTACAACACTCCCAGTAATATGGTCCTTGATAGGGCTACTTATGTACCTATTTGCAGGCTTAAGCATATTATCACTTAGAAGTATCACTTCTTTGGGAATGGATAACTGACACGCAGCTGGTGGGATATTTGTATTTCGACAGCCTCCCCTCAGTGCATGCCTTTTGTACTTTGTTTTGTGAAATAAATACTACATCAGCAGTACTATCACTAATACTTCTACTTCTTTTCCTAACTTTTGTGCCCATTTTGGTATCATGAGTACAAGAAATTAAGTTTCCTCAGGATAAAAATCAGCTGGGGGCAGAATGAAATTTCAATATACGTGAACTTTGAATGTTCTCAGCAGCAGGGGAGTTGATGCATTTAAACAACATGGTACTGGAGTGCAAAGGGTTGTTGCTCCATCAAAACACTAACAAATGTTTAAATTCTTTTAGATTTTAGTGCCATTTGCTATTGGGTTATTACTTCAAAATACTGGTTGTGTTTGTTTAGAATCTGATAGTGCGTCTGTGTCTCAGTCCTGTGACAGACAGCCTTATAACTCTACAAATCTCGCCAACTCTCAGAAATACACTTCAGGCACACACATGTAAATTTCACAAGAGTCATATGTTTAACTGTTAAAGTGGTGTGCTGACCATCATCATAGTGTTACATGCAACAAAACCGAACGTTATACCCACAGGAGAGGGCTTCTTCAGGACTCTACTTTTATGCTGATTTGCTAAACACTGTATTACCTTTCGAAGACACAAAAATTATCCAACAACTGATAACTTGTCCTTGCACTTTCAACATTAAATGAAAGATGCAACAAAAAAATACATAAATGACATACTGAGTTGAGATAAGTTATTTGTGTAGACTAACAGAAATGAGGCAAATTATTAACTGTTGCAGGATAGAGGGCGGCTTCCTATGAAAGTGCCCTTTAGGTGGAGGGAATTATCTCTGAATGTGAGGGATTGCAGAATGATATGCTCCCTTAAAAGATTCTGTAACTTTTATATTTTTCTTTGATCTGCAGCATTTGTTTTGTAGGAGACTTTTACTGCAAAATATTCAACATTTGTATTATGAAAGTTTACAGCAACTTTGGCTTTCTGGCAATGACTACATACTTTTTTCTTGCAATTTAGACTGTGAAGTGCATATGTGTATCTCACTGGCATCTGTCCAATTTGGATGCACTAAATACTTGTGTCCTGATATAAGAAGTAGTTTGGAAAGCCTTTTAAATGGCAGTAGAAGATGGTTTGCAACTGTAGAATCCTGCTGTGTCTTATGAAAGTAAACCCCTCAAAGAATGGCAAATGTCGTTAAGATTTGGACTCTTGCTACTGACCTGGAAAAATGAAAGCATGCACTTACTCATGAACTTGAGCATGGTCCACATCAGAAGTAATTCAGTGACATGGATGGAGAATTCAACAATGACGTAATTAGAGTTACGGAAGAAGACATTATTATTGAAACTACAAATGCAGGGGCTTATCATCCTTGATGCAAGGGGCTCATAGGAAGACAATCAAAGACTAGCAGAAAAAAATGTTAAAAGCTAGGACTGCATGTGATTGGAAAACAGCACCAGATTCAGATCTGATGGCAAAAACGTTTGGCAAAATTTCTGTGGCTTGAGTCCATATCAGCTTGTGTTTGGACAAAACCCAAATCTCCCTCCTGCTCTGATTGCTAAGTTGTAGCTCTAGAAGAAGCCACAGGAGAACAGCATGTTGAAGTAAATATTTCAACATTAAAAGCTTTAAAGATAGTACTTAGAAAGGCTGAATGTTCAAACAGAATTCGGACAGCACTAATGAAACAATACATTTCCATAAATGAAGGTCTAAAATGGGATACAAATTATAAAGGGCTGACTGAACAAAGTGTGAAGGACCTGGAGTCATTAGTGCTCTGAATGGAGACTATGCACTTGGCAGGCATGGTGGTATTCAGTGTAAGGATGCATCGTTCCACGCTTTGTACAGTGAATATGGAAACTAAAGATCGCCAGTACTGTGGCATAGATGGATAAAACCTTGACTATGGCCTGAATGACCTGGGTTCAATTAGGAGTGATGGGCATGCCTATCCCGGAAAAGGGATACTCATCGTGACACTCCCTAACAGGAGGTGTGGTCCATAAAAAGAGCAGCAGCCTATGGACGTTTTCATGGATAAACACAGGAGGTGGGGTGGAATGACGGGAAAAAGAAGGTAGATCATAACTCTTCCTCACAGAAACAGCTGCCAGTGAGACTCCCAGGATGCCCTTAGGTTCCATGCCGAAACTGGTGTTAGTCTGGGTGATGAACATGAGGGTCTGGTAGACCTAGCAATAGATGGGGGACACTGAGATAGACACTAGAAAGAATAAAAGGAGGGGGACCAAAAATATGGAAACAAAAGAATAATAAAGTTAATTACAGTGGCAATGATGCAGTGACAGACTTACTGGAAAGTATTCCAAGAAACTCAAAATATGGAAATGAAGAAAAGATGGAGAATTCCAAGGTGAGGAAGGAAGAGTTTGGCACATATGGAGTGAATCAGCCCATGTGCTACAATGAGGTAGCCGCCTCAACCTCAAAAAAAGGTCAAACTATAGGATATGTAGAGGGAGAGAGGAAGGGGAAGCAATATGCAGCAGAAATCTTAGGGTGGGCTGGTAAAGCTGCAGGACACAAGAATTGATTTAACTCTAATTCAAAAAAAGAACATGATGTACTCCTGAATGATGACACAAAGGAAACGAAGTGAAACTGGAAAGATAATCATGTTTTTGAAGATAACAGTTAAAGATGGATCACCATGAGGTAGGCTGTGTACCCTCAAAAACTCCAAAAAGGAAAACCTCCTAAAAACCATGGCTTATGGCTACAGAGCTTCACAGAAAGAACTTCCAAAATATTCCCCAACATATATCAGAACCCGCCTCCTTCTGGCTTTAACTTTTAAAAAGCAGTGGAAAACTCATTTGTAGATATTAAATCTACTTTTTTGCATCTATGAAACTCACTCATCACATTTGTTGGTTTTCCTCTTGAAGACAACCATTACGTTCGAATGGAAAATCTCACCGGCTGACCCTGCTGTGTTCAACTGGTTAGAAGGGAACGTCAGTGGACGGATGGTCTGGAATGTAAATGACTGTAGAGATGGCTCACAATGATTTTCCACTTCATAGCTTGGTACTAGGCTATTGGCCCTAAGGCCTATACAAGCCTAGCCATAACAATTCCCTGGCTATTTCTTCCCACAGTATTTACTTCCCTGGATGCCTGTCTAGCAGGGTGACTAACGTGATCCCCGGGGTGAATTTCCTATCTCCCATCCAATCATCAAGGTTCCTTTTGAAGAGGGCCAAAGAGGTGCTCTGCTTGACATGTATGGGCAGTCTATTCCAGAGTCTGGGGAGTCTCTGGGTCAGGAACCTATCCCTCCAGCATGTTTTGTTCATTGTGACGACAAGGTTTAGATCCCTGGAGCGTATGTTTCTGAGGGATTGGGATTTCTTCAGTTATTCTCTACCTAAAAGCTAACTTTCAGGTTTGCACATGAAGAGTATAACCCCATTTGTTACATATGTATTACATACGGCTGCTACCGATGGAACAATACTGCTATACTAAGACAACTGCATAAAAAAAAAAAATCTTCATTCTATCATCACAGAACCTGTCAAGTAGCGTCAGTGGCTTAACAGGCAGCCTACCTGCCTTTGAAGTCAGAAGATCGAAACACTGCAGGTTCTACTTCCACACCAGGTGCTTGGATTATTTTCCAGTATCGACTTGGCAATGTATTGTAAGGGGTGTTGCATTCTTGACCGTGCTTGTACCTTCACGAGACGTTAAAATGAGGTCTCATCTATCAATCTGGCAGCATCCTTGGTGGATGTAAAACATCCTGTGACACTTATTGAAAAAGAATAAAGGAATTTCTGTGGTGTCCTGGCCAAATTTTTCCAAGTCGGTATAAACACCTCCTCAGGTCTCCCCCAAAAGCAAGCAACAGAGCTACTGGGACTAACATGTCAATGAAGAATAAATAAAACCATCTAGGAAACTACAGCAAGATGTTACAACTTTACCACAACTGAGGAAGATGGTCATCAGAAAAATAAAAGAAAAAAAAAACATTCCCTCAGCTGGCAGGCAGAACAGACCAGATGCCATCTGTGATGCGTTCTGTTTGGCAGCAGCACAGAAGATGCCACAGACTAATCTTGAAACACGACTGTTCACAGAATCCATTCTGGAAAAGCAGCTTTAAAATTTTAATCCCTAGGGAAAGATAAACCTATGAAAATAGCTGCCTTCGGTGATACTTTACATGAAGTCAACCTGAAAACGTCATTCAAGGGGAACATCTGATTATTTCAATGGAAGAACAAGGAAAGTTCTAGCCCCTTTACTGGTACTCAAAAAAAAAGAGTTAAGAAGATGGCAGAATCCTTACAAGGGAAGTGCTTCCCATGTCAGACAGCCAGAAAATAACTAACTATGCTCTACACTGAGCATACTCCTTTTAACTCAAGGTGCATCACCCTTAGATAACCCATATCACAGGTAATTATTTATCCATAGATTGAGTCAAACAATGCTTAAAAGCTGTCACAGCACAAAAACTTGAGTCGGTAATTGGTAGAATAAAAAGAACGCATTCAAACCAAGAGAATTCATAGTACCCTGTGGTTGTACTACAAAATAGAAGGAGGCAGACTGCCTTACTAAGAAGGGGGGGGGTCCACCCTTGGGCTTCTAAAGGCACCCAAAAGGGCAGAATATACTAACCACTGAATGTCTGTGTAAAATGTTAACTCATTTCCCTTTATGGAGTCAGAGAAGGATATCAAGTACTTTCTGAGCACTTTTACTATACATCATCTATTCTGCAGGAAAATTATTGCAGCATGTTTTTCACTTGCTTTGTGACAGTTCACATCAGTTTTCCTGTTTTTAGCAATGGCTATGTAGTTTAGATTATGAACTGTGCATGTGTACATCAGTGGTGCTTGTGCAACTTTTGATGTTCAAGAGAATAAACATCTGTTGTGAAAACTTGTTTAATCTTTTCAGTCACAACTAAGCTGAATCACGGCATGCAATGCAAAAGGACTATGACAGAAAAACAAAACACTAATAGTGCAAGGAAAGGATTTAAGAGAGAGACACTGATGCTCATCTTTCCAATGTGCACAGCACAACTTATGCAACATCTGGAGGACTGTGTACAGTTTAGGAGGCCATAAAAGTGAAATCAGGCAGCTAAAAAGTAATACAGTTACTAAAATGGTTAATGGAAGGCAGACATAAGACGGCTGACTTTGAAAGCTGGACAAGTATATAAGAAAAGGAAGGCATATCTGAGCTGGATGAAATGCATCATCTAAAAAAAAATGTGAATGAGTTGAAGAAGAACATGGAGGAGGTGGACAAAGGTGATGAAATAATTCTTTAGACAAAGGTGACGTGTCTTTGGAAGGCAGGGGTATAGTGACAGACAGGAGTTTCAAAGCTGCTTGAAACAGAGCAATAAAAAGGCAGTGCCATAAGTGTGTATTGGGGGGGGGGTACAGTCAACTAGCTGCCAAAACTTTGACTAAAGGAAAAATGCTTTCTGTTATCAGCTGATCTTCAAATGGAGATCCCATGAATCCAAAGGACTAGGCTCACCCTCTCCATCAGTCCCAATTCAGCATTTTTTGAGGACTCCATGCTTGTTTTGACACATGCCATGATGTCACATGCCAGCTACATAGCATGCCTAACTGCTGTGCTTGTCACTTTTCCAAGCACTAACTGTATACCCTGCCAAATCAAGGCATAACAGTGATGATATGACACCAGCACTTCTAAACAGTAATAGAAATGCATACACCTGCTCAACTTACAAGGAAGTCCAACTGCAGATGCTGAATGGATAGGCTCTCCAAACAGAGGGAGACAGGAGGAGGGTAGCGGGGAACTATCAAGGACAATTCCCTTCTAGGTAGGGTGACGGAGTAGAGTACATCTGCAATATAAATGGGGGAGCCTCCATAAGGGCTCCTAAACTAGAATGAATTCTAAAGAGTAAATCTAAAGAACAAATGCAGCAAGATGGAAGGAGCTAAAGGACTATTGTTAAGACTGAGTCCTGAAGTGGACCTATATCAATGGAAGCCTAACTCCTGCAGCAGCAAAAACAATGCTCAGTGAAAGTCTGCAACAAAGGCTAAATGGCTGCAGTGCAAATGCCAACAGTGGAAAACATTTTAAACAATGGAAGTGGCCATGCCCTTGAATGTTTCTGATTGCATGGTTTTACAATGGGCAGTTAAACTGTTCTATGATAAGATACTGCGGTTGGCACACCAGTAGGAAAATGTTCAGGAATCAATATCTTTCATTCTCCAGATGGAAGCTGCTTTGTCTTCCTAAATTCTTCCTAAATTCATACATCCATCTCTGTTAAAACCGGAGCTTGATGGGAATTATCCAGGGTGTGAAGGGCTCTCCATCCTGGTTTCTAACCCAAAAGAGAAAGCGGGGAGATGGATGGACAAGTTCAGAGAAAATCTGGATACCATTTCTGGGAAATGCTAGTTTATGCTAAGGGACAGGCGCTCCTGAAGAGCGGATACGATTCCTTAATTCATTAGGGCCATCAGCTGGCTTTGCAATTTGGTGCCAACCAGTAGGTTTAAACATAAATTCAGCATACTTCTCAACCATGAGTCTTAACGTCTTATGGCTATGGGTTCTCCAAAGGAGAATGGATGGGCAATATTTCAGGAACGGTTTGGCTGGTGGAGGAGCACAAGCCTTCCCTACATAAGGACAACATGAGCAGACACAGCTAAGACATGCATCCTGACTAAGGAATAACTAAGATCTAGATCACACAGATGCCTGATGTAGGTCAGGATAACCTGCAAGCTGACCTACTACGGCAGTATAAGGTACAGAATACTTGTTCATCTAAATGGTAAACAAATTCCTTTTGGAGGCACAAGCTACTGACTGGAAGGCATCCAGACAGTCTCAATAACTCTAACCCTCTGTCAGATGAAACGGGTGGAATCAGGATTTGATGGGGGTGGGGGGTGGGGCATATTGAAGCGGGATTGGGAAATTATCCTGAATCTCCAGGGCCCTGAAAGCCTGAAATCACACCTTTCTTAACCACCTCATGGCCATAGGATTCTGTTCCAATCTTTTGTCACTGAAAACTATAATGAAGAACATGAACAAAGGATAACAGGAAGTAGTACAGGGACAAAACGATACACACAACTAGCAGTGAAAAAAATTAACGTGAAAATGTCGGAATACACATGATAGTGATGCTTTGGGGGAAGCGCACATCACAAAAAAAAAAAAACAGAAAAGGCAGAACAAGACAGCAGACACAAACAGGGAAGGCAATTAATTGCCAGGGAATTCACATCTTGAAACCTACAATACCTGCTATATTCCTCAGTTAAAAAAGAAAAAGAGCTTCAGGTAACAACAAATTATGTTCCCTCTATAAAGCAGGATTCCATCTGATGTCCTGGAAGAGAGGACATCAGTATTGTGTCTGAATTCTGACTGGAACAGAAGTCTGCCTTTGGCAGAAATCCTTTCATAACAAATATGACTGCACTACTTTCCATTAAGATGAACATAGAGATTTTTGGGACAAGCACTTCATGCCCCTCCTCCCCGAAAAAAAAAACCCCAAAAAGTCTTAGAACTGTCTACCAAAATAATATGCCACATCGTGTTACAGTGGGAGAAAAAAAAGAAAAGCTTCTCACAAATGTTGGATTACATCAGACTTCATCACACACAGTATGCAAGGCTGGCACAATACAGACAGGAATCCTTTTGTGTCCAACAAAGACAAGATACTCTAAAAACGGATCTATATTACCTGATCAAAAGACGTTTTCATTGAACACCTTGTCATCGATACAAACTGTGAACTCTCAAAACTCCAAACTGCCGCTTCAGTGAATTTTTTTTCTATGGGAAAAACACTTGGCCGTTGTCGGGAATTTGCCCTTTTCTCAATCTTGGAGTTGGTATATTTACTTAGGGGGGGGTCCACTTCGTAGGATCTGACAGTTTGGTGGGTTAAGCAATTTTTTCCCCTTGGAAAAAATTCAGTTAAGTGGCAGTTCGGAGTTTTGGGAGTTCACTGTTTGTGTGCTGATGAAAAGGTATTCTATGAAAACATCTTTCGATCAGGTAATATAGACCCCTAAAAACTAAGCCCACCTTACATCTGAAAAAATATATCCCTCTAACTGCTGATCAAAGACAAATGCTTATTTTTCGAGTACAAAAAAGAGAGAGTTATCCAGGCTTCCTATCCACCAACAAAACTGAGGGTCTTAAAGATGTACCAATCTTTGCAGTCGCTGCAGCTTTAAGAACCACATATGTCACCTCTGTGGTTCAAAAGTCTAAGGGGAAGGAATTAGTAAGAGAAAGTGGTTCAAGAGTCAAAAGTAACTGCGGGAGCAGCATTTATAACTACCGATCAGGATAACTGAATTTTCCCAGGCAAAAAGGAGGTATAGCAATTTGACAATATTCTAGATATGCCTGAGGAAGGGCTTCTGGACTAAGGGAAAGCGTATGTGGTGACAAGCATCCCTTTCCTTTAAAGGGGACATATGCCTAGCATGACAACTCAAGGTCGGAGCTGACACAGCTGGATTTTATAAGTGTGGATACTCTGCTGACTGATTAAAAAAGTACAGTTTTGTACCTACCATAAATGTAGATGTTCGAGGATCCACATTGCTGCAGTCCTAACTTATTTGGGTACATGAAGGTCGTCCAGTCGGCCCAATACTAGTATTGACGCCGGTTTGCCCAGCAGGGGTAACGACGTCGTAACGCCCCAGGGTACTACTGGCGCATGACCGACGGCTGTATCTCCTTTTCCTTTCTGCCCAGTCTGGAAGACCCTAAAAAAAGGTACTAAGACCAAAAACTGCAAACATACCTGCACCAAAAAAAAACAGTACAATAATAAAATAATAAAATTTGAAGCAATACCCAACCACCCCACACAACCCCTAAACACAGAGGAGGAAGGGGCATAGTAATTAAGACTGCAGTAATGTGATCCCCTAACATCTACATTTATGGTAGGTACAAACTGTACTATGTTCTTCATTCCACATTGCTGCAGTCCTGACTATTGGGTAGAATCCTCCCAAGAGTGGCATGGGGCGAGAATGTGTACTGGGAGCTGAAAAGGCTGACAACATGCCCAATTACTTAAAGGCAAACCAGCCCTAGACTTAGAGAGGAGAGAAAGGATGCAGTGAACTTAGAGAAAGTATGCACAAAACTCCTGAGCTCTGCCCTCACTCCGCTTCCAGACCTACCCCTCCCAGTAGAAATCGTGGCTTGAGTAGTGTCCATCCCTAGTAATCCAATTTTAAATCACTTTGGAATGCTCACCTGCAAAAATCCTTAATGCAATGCAATAGACAAATCCAATCCACCTAGAAATAGTTTACTTCACACAGGCGCAATCAAGAACAGCAAAGACCGCCAACAGAATCCAAAATCTGTAAATCTGCCTAAAATCCTTAGTAATAACCTCATTGCCTGTGTAATAGAACAAATATGCAAAAAGTATTTGAAAAGTTATTTGCACAGATTCAAAACCAAACTGCAAGGAATGCTTAAAGCCTGTTCAGAGATAATTACTAAATCCTGCAACACTACAGGGAATATTAGTACGTAATATCGCCCTGATTTTATGAAAATCAAAAAAGCTCAACCGCCATAAATCCCTGGCAACTCAGAACCCCCTCTTGCAGAAGTAAAGCCAACAAAGCAGAAAAAGTTGACTCCATGACAGTTTCAGTCAGTAGTCAAGAGTATTCAAAAGGTTGTAGAGAGTCAAAGCACACAAAATTGAGATCCCAAAACAGAGAGCTCTAATGGGGGTACGCGGGGGGTTTTGCCTCTAAGAAATTCTCCTTGAACAAAGGATGCGAAAAGGATAAAACAATGGATCATATCATAGTGAGCTGAAATTGCTGCAGCATGAATCTTAATGGAAGAGAAAGACAAACCTTATAATCTCAACAAGATATTGAAGAGATATTAACCGATTCAAATTAGGCTCAGGCATCTCCAAATTGTTTGCTGCACTCCAAAATAAAAAAATTTTCATGCATCTCTTCCTACTCTCCTTCTCTGCTTCCTCTGGCACATTTAAACACCTTGAGGAAGTTGAGACCTGCTGTGTTTCAAAACAGTTTGCCAGGCTGGTGATGAGAGTGGAGAGCCAGCCAGTTGGTGACCTGAGAGAGTCTGAGCTTGAACAGGTGTGAATGACAGGTAAAGGCTTATGGAGGTTTCCTTACCAGACTCCTCAGGCTTGGGTACCCAGTGCTGTTGAGCCAACTGAGCTATTAAAATCCAGTCTAAGCCGAGGCCAATCTGGGCTTATTACCTTCATCCTTGAGGCAGAGGGTGGAACCTTTAGGCAGACCTTGGGAGGTGGAACTGAGAGAATTTTGCATACTTTCAAGCTGTGTGATGAAACCTCTTTGTGTGTGAGACTTTCCCTGTGCAAAACTGAAAGCTCGGAACAGATCTACGTCTGGGTGGTTTAGTTACTGTCAATTTTTGAAATACATGAATATCCAGTTTCCACCGTAGGCTACGAATTTGTAGTTTCCCATCATCTTTCCAAGATTTCTTATGGTGCTTGTGGCAGAAACCTTGCCTGGAAGAGTTTCTGGCAGGCTGCTTGCAGTCTCCGCCAATCATTGTTTTTTAGCCGGCTCACAACCCCATAGAATGAGTTCCTCCTTGGCTGCTGGATGTACCACATGACAGTTGTGTTGTCCATTGTAAGTTGTGACTGTTGTGAAGCAGCAACTTCTGGAAAGAATAAAATGCTGACTGACTGCTAAATATCTCTTCATGCAAATATGTAGATGCTGTAGTCTTTCATGTTGATGTTGATCTGTTGCAGTCTTTCCATCATTTAGTCTTGTCCCATATTTCCATGCTGGCATCTGTCGTTAGAATCTCTGTCGCCTGGCCGGTCACAGAGAGTCCTCGTCTGGCCGGACATTCCTGAGCCCACCACAAAAATTCCTTTCTCGAATGCAAGGTATTATTTGAATGACAGCAAGTTATATGAGGCAGTGCTGTCTCCACATTGAGATACTCATTGCAGCTCTCATATGCAGTTTGGTATTGGCTTGCACCACAGAGTTTGGCATGCCATGAACCCTAAAGTACAAGGATCCAAAGCTACACCCGACTGAAGGCAGTCCTCGCAGTCAGACTGGAAAGAGATATAAGTGTCGGAGTAGACTGGAAGGCCATCTGAGCTGTCCGGATCAGCTGAACACACCCAGAAAGCTGTATTCAGTCTCACACCCAGAAAGCACATGTCTTGGAGAGGCAGAATGACCTACTTTTTTTAGTCTACACAAGTATCACATATTCCTTATGCTGTAAAAGGTCTTCCTTTTTGAGCCACAGAATCAGGCAGTTTCGCCCAAGTAAGGATAGACGTCGCCCAAGTAAGTGATAGATTTGACAATACTTAGCCAGAACTTTGTGAATACTCTGGGCAGAAACTTTGCTGATATCTGTGGGCTAGTAGATGCTTCGATAATGAAATTCCAAGCTCGAAAACGCAGATAAAAAAAAAAAAATAGTCCAGCTCGCCTGCAAAGGTAAGCTCCTGGAAATGCAAAGTCATCCAGTGATCTTTTGCCTCAGCAGGGTAAATCCTGTTGCAGCGCCCCAGCAGGGAACTTGGGAATGTCCAGAAAAGTGTTTGTAATAGATACATTCCAATGTTGGGTTACGTGTTCTCCCTTCTGAAAACCATAGAACAGGCGAATTGGTTCCCGCCAGGGAAGGATCTTTGACAGGAAAAAACTGCCCCACCCTACCCCAGGCAACAGAGAAATTTGCTTGTGAGCCCTTTTGCTCCCTGTTTGGCTTGAATGTCCATGCTCTTTGAAAGGAAAAAGGTGGTGGGAAATAAAAATGTCTTTGAAAGAGAGAAGGAGTAAACCCATCTAACTGTAAAACCTGAAACAATTTTCTTGAAAAGAGACAGCAGGTAAATTGGGTAATTAGGCCAGGCGAGAATGTACTTTCAGCTGAAAGGTGCCTTGGGGCTGTTGCATGAGAATGTACTGAAAAGGCAGGTCATTGGGTCTGTTTTCTGTCAGGTGAAAGGACCTTCCCCCCCCAAGACCAGGCAGCTGAGCCCCCCAACTCTAGGAGACTCACCCTAGACCTTGAATGAGTTTGCCCCTACCACTGCCTACCCCTACCCCCAATTTTCATTAAACTTTGTGCCACCACGCCTTCCTTAAGTAGGCTACTAAACTTTGGGAGGCTGGCCATGCAGAAAAAAACTAGTTCCGAAGCAGTTTGCAGCCTTGGAGGCCTTGTCCTCAGGAATTTTTTAAAACTGCTTCCTACATGCTTAGCTAAACAACTGATCTCAACCAGGCGGCCTACTAACTTAAGAACCAACATCAACAGCTAAATTCTGGCCTGGCAAAGCATCAAAACCACAGGCTAAGGAAGCACTCTCACCTGTTCAGACATGAATCCAAATCCCTGCACACTCTTTAAACCAGTGACACCTTCAGCCACTTCCCATTTAAAATGCTCCTCATGAATGCAGAGTCTCTGAGAATGAAAATCCCAGGAGGCTTAAGGGAAGGAGCCGAAATCATCATCATCATCAATCAGAATAAGGAGGATACAGCCTTGGGAAACAGAAGGGGGTGCTAACCACCTCTTAGGAAGGAAGAGAAGAAACCCCAGGCCTGAAGCCCCTTCAGCCTGGCCTACTTCCTGAGAGAGGACACACTGTAACAGTGTAATCTCTCCTGAGACTCAAAGAACTCCTAACCTGGCACAATCTAACCTTCTCTTAATAGCATTGTGCTATCTAGCACAAGAGCTGCAGATCCAACAACGCCGTTTCCCTAAACAAGGTAGGTATACACAAAGCACAAAGTATCCTAATCGAGGTCTGTTTCCACAAGAAATACAGTTTTTCTGACATCCGACATCCGGGTTAAATACGGAAAACCAAAATATTAAAACTGCTTCTGCATCGACCCGCGCGGCAAAAAAGACTGAGGATAGACGCCCGTCATGCATTAGTACCCTGGACGACGCACGGCAGTCTAATGCGCCTTGACCGACGCCAGCCATACTTACTTTGGAGTATTCGGCCGACTGGACAGCCCCAATAGTTAGATGTAGACCCAGCAATGTGGAACATCCAGATCTTTAAAAGGTATCAACAGGTACAAGATGGAGCTGGCTAGGAAGTCAATGCGATGCCAAAAAAAAAAATTACATACCATTTTAAATGGACTGCCCCTACTCTCCCTACTGCTGTATCTCAACTACTGTGGACTTTAATTTCACTGAAACCTGCAAAATCCTTCCTCCAACCATCGGGGATTGCCTCTCTCAAGCTCATCCATGTGTAGGTGTTATCTTACAATATACTGTATATCCTGTACTGTATTTCTAGAATCTTTTGCACTGGCTTACATACTCGCTCTGACTTTTGCATTCATTTAATAGGCACATACATATAGTTCCCTTATTAGGCCACTAAAGTGCACTGTACCACATGCAAACCAACCCCTAGCATATACAACATAAGGGAATTTATTTAACTAACCCAAGTTGTATCAAGATATTCAGCTGCTTTATTTCCAGTCTGATGCACTGTTTACTGGCTTTGCCAGCACTGCCTGCACTGGAACACACTTCCAAACATTATCCTGGTGTGTTATTGTAACTGTTATTTCTCTGTTATCTGCCTAAATGGATATATGCTTACCTTATATTCTGTATCCCAGAGTGGTTTCTGATTGGTTTTTTTTTTGTACAAATCCTGCTCAGTTACGGCTCGGTCACACTACACTCCCCCTACCCTCATTCTCACTCACCCCATTACAATTTCCTTCATACCAACCACTCCCTCCCCTTCCTCTCTTCATTGTCCACTCACAACCAATTTCCTGCCTATACCCAATCCCACCCAAACATCCATTATACTTAATCAACATTACTGTCTTTACCAACCACATCACTTCCTACCCTACAACCTCTCTACCCACATACTAATATGCAACACCTTCTCATTTCCACTTCATTTCTCCTACTTCTCTCTGCTCTAACCTCCTATCACTCCACCTTTCCTACCCACTCTTTTGCTCTCATACCTGCTACACCTATGATACTTATCCAGCAACATCCTCCTTTATTATCTCCCCAATTCTGTTCAACCTCTCCACCACGTCTTCACAAACATTCTCAACTTCAAATCCTGCCACTTACTGGCAAATCTAAACCAAAGCTACATAAATTTCATTTACCTATTACTACACTCTCTCTTCTCACAAAAAACACTTATTCAGCTCTGGGGACATCCACCCCAACCCAGGCCCCTTTCACAGTCCCACAACCACATACCCCTCATGTCTACATCCACCCCCCCTCTCCACACACTTCTCAGCATCCCCAGCCCCCCACACACAACTCATCCTTATCCAAACACCTGTCTATATACTCACTAAATATTCAGAGCCTAACAAAGAAAATCACTGAACTGCACACCTGGATATCCCATACCACCCCCCAGAAACTCTCCTTATATGAAATTGGCTCAAGCAACATATCACTAACAACAAAATACTCCCACCTGGCTATTATATCTTTCGATCTGACAGATTTCCAAAAAAAAAAAAGGGGTGTGTAGCCATTCTCTACTCCAATAGACTCAATCGGTTGCCCTTCACTACACACATCCCTGACTTTCACCCAGCTGAACTCATCATCCTAAACTGCCACCTTAATCCTCACAAGAAATTTGCTATTGCCTCCATCTACATCCCCATGGGAATAATTTGTCCATCCTAGATAATATCCTTTCCTCATTTTCCCACAATATACCTTATGAAACCCTCATCTTAGGAGATGTCAACTTAGACTGGGCCAAACTTACAACTGACTCTCCTCAACTAAGCATCAGCCTACATGGTTTCCATCAACTGATATCTTTCCCTACCCACCTCCATAAAACCTCAACATCCAGCTCCATAACTGACTGGATTCTCACTAACTCCCCCCATCACTACCATAGCCCCACTACCTTACCAGACTCCCATAGTGATCATCTCCCCACCTCTGTTTTAAGACACTCCACCCAACCTCCCAAACCTCACCTTTACAGAGATTGCCCATAAACTCTCAAACTTTAATATATCCCACTTCAACTCCATTCTTTCCAGTACAGACTGGTCCATCCTTAAACAAATCCCTCTCAGTGACTCAGTATGTTCAATACCATCTTCCCGAATACCCTAAACTCCCTGGCTCCTCTAGGAAGATTAGTATTAAATCAAATTATGCTCCCTGACTCTCCAAAAAAACTAGGTCCCTTATGCACAAGAGAGATAGCAATTGGAAAGCCTGGATCAAAACAAAGTAACTACCCCTACTACACAAATCTAAGGAATCTCACAAAGAAACACACCAAGAATGACAAAGTCCTACTATAACTCTGCTCAGCTCAATAGCAAATACAACCCTCAAAGGATTTGGTCCACTCTCAACAGAATACTTTCTCCTGGCTGCCCCTCAAACCCCCGCCCTTACCCTAATACATCCCCTCAGGAAACTGCTACCCTCCTCAATAAACACTTTATTGACACCATTCAAACACTCATACCCTTCCAACTGTAGCACAACATCCATACCAACCCCTCCCAACCCCCCAAACAAAAATCTATTCTCCTTTCACTCTGTTTCAATGTCGTACATCAAAACTCTATTCCTAAAACTCAAATCCTACTCTGCCTCCACTGACAATCTACCTCCTACCTTCCTCAAACTTGCTGTTGAATCAATTGCCTATCCTGTACCCATTCTAATCAATAGATCTATTCATGAATCCACCATTCCTACCCTTTAGAAATTTTTTTACTATTCCTTTGCATAAAGGAGGAAACTCTACTGACCCATCTAACTACCGACCCATTACCATCCTATCTCCCCCTCTCTAAGATTCTTGAAAAATGCATTCCTCACAGCTTAACTACCTCCTCCAACATAACCTTCTCATTCCCACTCAGCACAGTTTCCATCCTAACCACAGCACAACTTTTGCCCTCCTATCTTTCATTCATACCATCGCTGAGGTCAAAGATAAACAATAAACTCATATTTTGTCTCTTCCTAGACCTTTCCAAAGCTTTTGATACAGTCTCATACCCCATACTGCTATCTAAACTGGCTAATCTCAACCTATCTTCCACCTCCCTTGCCTGGTTCTCTAGTTATCTATCCTGCAGACAACAATCTGTCAAATGGCTCTCATCCTTCTCTCCTTTCATTCCTGTTCCAATCGGAGTACCACAAGGCTCCAGCTTGGGTCCCCTTCTGTTTAATGTCTTCACCAACGATCTCTGTATATTTTGTAAACAACCCTCCCTCATCCAATATGCTGATGACTCAACTCTCATCTCCATTTCTAACAATATCTCTGAACTCCATACCCTAACCCATTATGCCTTTCTATCCACTGAACAGTGGCTGTCTGATAATCTACTTATCCTTAACCCTAAGAAGACCAAACTCTTGCTCTTTCTCCCCCGTTCGCTTACTCACCATAAATCAACCTTTACTATTACATCCTCTAACAATACAATAATCCAACCTGAAAAACACACAAAACTCCTTGGAGTCATCATTGATGATGAATTCAAATTCAACCTTCACATACTCCAATGCATAAAAAAAAGACACGCAAGAAACTAGGTTTACTGTATCACAACAAACAAATGTTTTACCACTAAATGCCAGACTTTCCCTTGCACAGGCAATTCCTTCTCCCTTCTCTACTATATGCTGCCAAAGTTTTTACCAACATTCAGGTCACAACCTTGAACAAACCTCAACAAACTTACCATAAGATAGCTAGATTTATCACTAACTTCCCATACAATGCACATCACTGCCTCACCCTAAACTCTCTTCAATGGCTTGAACTCCCCCAATGCTACCATCACAGTTTCAAATGCTACACTCCATTCTTTACAAACCTTTATCCTGCCCAGCTCTCTCTTCCTTTGTCTCTATCTATTCTCCACCTCAGACCCTCCATACCTCTAAATCAGCAACTACTAGACACCTACCAACCCAACAAAACAGTTGGGCAAACTTCTATATAAATACTCTGTTGCCCATGCTTGGAACAAACTTCCCCTAGACATACGTTCCATCACCAACCCAACACACTTTAAAATTGAACTCAAACTTATTCTACTTGAGTCCAAAACATGCCCCTGTCAAGATCCAAACTAAGCTCCCCATCCCCCTTATACACATCTAAATAACCCCTCCCATTTCATCTTGAACCTTACTGTGCTGATACTTAGTTAACTCAATCATGCAGCTGGACAAACTTATGTAATGTATCATTTCTCTGTAAAAACTTTAGGTGTATCCCTGTTGTGCATGCATTCTATTTTGTGTCTTTTACTTGCTGTATAACAAGTTTTTGTTGTACTGCGGTGGTGGTGCTGCGGCAGCGTTGTTGCCTCACAGTAAGACGTTGTCCTGTTCGATTCTCAGCTAGAGCGTCTTCTGTGTGGAGACATGCGTCAATGGCGTACCTTCGAAGGTTGTGCATCAGGGCCGGGAACTCGGCACGTAAAAATCTACTGCCAATCATTAGCGGACCGGAGTTCCGCTGTGGCGACCCCTAAGTGAGAAAAGCCGAAAGACACAACATAAGTTTTTGTTGTAATTTTTTTCTTACTTAAATATCTTAACAACTGTAAACTGTTAGCGAATTCCAGCTTTTCGCTTTGGGTATCCACTGAAAATGGGCTACAAGCCCAGATGGACCAACCCGGTTAACAAATGTCAATAAATAAATAAATAAAATATACTTTAAAACAGGTCATACCAAAAATGAAATAAGGAGCTTATTATTTATCTAAACAATGCATGCAGAAAGCATAGTTGTGTAAAACCTTACCATAACCTAACCTTATCAACCTATGAACCACAGATGTCTTCCTCTTCTATATGCTGCTGTATCCATAACATGAGACACACTGCTTCTGGGTGACTCATACATCCGGCTATTTTACAAAAGATAAATGTTACTGCGAAGGTACGTGCGATGGCCCGCATCACTGAGTGTACATCGGGAATAAAGTGGACGTCAGCACGCAACTATCTCAGAAATGAATGCTGACGGGAACCAGCAACTATGGAGTGAGTACTCAGGATTCAGGCAAGCATCGGGGGAAGGCTGGGTGGGAAGCTATACAGAAGAGAAGGACATCTATGGTTATGGTAAGATTTTACACAACTACGCTATGTCCTTCTATTCATATGCTACTGTATCCATTACATGAGGGAGAATACAAAAGCTCATGCTATTAAGGATTGGGAGCGGGAAGACAGACTTTTCTACAAAGCCATGCAGAATGGCCCTGGCAAATCCTGCTCTGGACCTGAAAATGTCATCCAACTTGTAATTTGTGATGAACATGTAGACAGATAACCATGTGGTTGCCTCTAAAATGGCAGCTGATTCTAGATTGATGGCCTGATTTAGGGAAAGTCAACTACCTTGGACATGAAGGATGGGTTAGTAAGTAGGGAAAACCCTGTTATTGTGGAAAACTGTGAAAGGGGGAGAAGCCATGTGAGCTTGCAGTTCAGAGATCCTTCTGGCTGAAGTAATAGCCACCAAAAGAATACTTTTCCATGTGCAGTGTTAAAGACTGCAGTCATTAGCTGGTTCAAAAGGAGGTAAGGTAAGCCTTTCCAACACGAAATTAAGATCCCATGGAGGGGGAATAGGCTTCCTTGGGGGTCAAATGTGCAGTACTCCTTTCAGAAAAAGCTTAACTTCCAGCCTGGAAGCCAAAGGAGGGGAGAGAGGTAAACATGCTGAGATGGCAGAAAGATGTGCCTTGATGGAAGAATATGACAAGCCAGTGTTCATCAATTCACACAGGTAAGACAGAACCACTGGAGGATCTACGACAGTGGTTGAAAGTCTTGTTTTAGACACCAAATGGAAAATCTTTTCTACTTGGATAGACAAGATTTGCTGGCAGTGGGTTTTCTGGCCTCCTGCAGAACCTGAAGCAGATCCTCAATATAAAGGTGTCTAAAGGGAATCAACCCCCTATTACCCACAGCGTAAGGTTCAAGGTGAATATTTGGGGGTGTATGAGAGTTCCCTTCCCCTGTGTGAGTAGGTCCATCCTGAGAGGTAAGTTGTGGTGACTGCTCTTGGCTAGATGATGTAAAAGAGGGAACCAGTGCTGCTTTGGCCAAAAGGGGGTCACCAACAAGATTTGAGGTTATCTCTGAATTTTCAGTAGAACCTTTTATACAACAGGGAATGGGAGGAATGCATAAGCAAACATCCCCTTCCATGGGAAGGGAAGAACATCCCCCTTCCATGCCCCAGGGGTGAATATCCTGATGCAGTACGTTGGGAGTTGTCTGTTCATGGGGAAAGGCAAACAACTCTACCAGAGAATCTGCCATCACACTCTCAGCTGAAGGGATGTAGGCAGCTAGGAGGTATACCAGTCTCTGTTGTACAATATCCTATGCCTGCAAAGCCAATCTGCATAGGATGTAGGACTTTGACCCCCCCCCCTTGCTTGTTGATGTACCATATCACTAATGTGTTGTCTGTGTACCATCTCAGCACTCCTGGAAGGATACGAGCCTTGAAAATTTGAAGTGCAAAGATCAAGGCTCTTCACTTCCTTGATGGTGATGTGTTCCCTGTGTTGGGAGTGGGTCCAGGTGTCCCTCACTCTCAAGTCTCCTAGAGTTGCCCTCCAGCCTGAGTCTGAGGCATCTGGGTACAGATCCTGGTTTGGGGGGGGGAGGTTGCAGGGAAGACCTGGATTTCCTGCAATCTGGGTAATCCACCACTTTAGTTCCCTGGATAGGCAGGGTAAGAAGTACATAAAGTCCAGAGGGTGCAGGTGTTGTTTCCAGACTGTCCTCAAGAACCACTGAAATTTCCTCATGCATAGCTTTGCTAAGGTTAAAAAGGGAATGGTGTAGGCCATGGATCCCAGGAGCCTTAGAAATTCATTGGCTGACAGGGCTTGGAGAGGAAGAATTCCCTGAAAATAAGAGATGAGAGTCTGAATCTTGTCTGGAGGAAGACAGGCCATAATTTGCCCTGTGAGAATCCTGCATCCTAGGAACACATGGTCCTGGGAGAGGGTTAGAGAAGATTTTTGAAGATTTACGGCAGACCCCAGGCCTCTCAGTAGGGAGATGGTATAGTCCAAGTGCTGTTAAACCAACTGTGGGGATGATGCCTGGATGAGGATATCATCCAGATAAGGGAAGAGATGGATCATGTGTGTTCTGGAGAAGGCAATGATTGGGGCTAAATGCTTTGTGAACAACCCCGGGGTCGTAGAACGACCAAATGGCAAAGTACAGAACTGAAAATGCACAGAACACACTGATAAGAGAAAGAATTTCCTGAAAGGTGGGTGGATTGTGATGTGCAGGTAGGCATCCTTTATGTCTAAGGAGACCATTTATGCCTGAGGGAGAATCAGGGGAAGAAGAGTAGGAAGAGTCAACATCCGAAAGGATGGGACCTTGAGAAAGGTATTTAGATGGGACAGATTCAAGATAGGTCTTCAGGGACCTTCTTTCCTGAGAAAGTACAGTTGTGTACACTTACCATAAATGTAAACGTTCCAGTGTATTGACTGTTGCAGTCATCACTTTTGTGTTACCTGCTTGCAGGTAAGCCCTCAGTCGGCCTGATTAACAAAGTCTTGGCTCCTGCATTGGTTGCTGTCCCTTCCTCCATGACATCAGGTCGTCAGGGGTATAAAACATGCAGCCGACGCCATTACATCAGTATTTTTGCCCCAGATGTTAGAAGCCCCCCTAATAGGAAGCAATTAAATATAAAATTACAATGATATCCCGCCAACAAAAAAGCAAATACACCAAAAAGGCTTTTAAGCATAGTAAAGGAAAGTAGAGGTATAGCCAAAAGAAGTTAGGGGGCTGGAGGGAGGGTAACCAGGACTGCATCAGTGAATACACATCTACATTTATGGTAAGTGTACACAACTGTACTATGTTATTCGTGTTTCATTGTTGCAGCCATTACATTTGGGTAGATTCCCAAAGCCATGGTTGGGAGGAGGAATTTAGATAACATTAGGATCAGCTATAAGGCCCTGCACGACTGCAGTGGCAAAGGATTTAGAGAAAATTGGCAAATGATAATGCTTGGTGAAAGTATGTACAGAACTCCAGTTAGCAGCTTCTAGGATGTCCCTGGTAGGGACGCCTCTGCCAAAGGCTGTAGAGGTAGAGGTAGATGCAGCACTGGTGGAGTGAGGTCTGATCCCCTGGAGGATAGGTTTTCCATGGGGCTTATAGCAGAAATTAATGCAATGGCCTATCCATTTAGAAATGTTTTGCTTTGAAATAGCCTTCCCCTCTGCCCCCTGCAGCAAATGCCTCCAACAGTTGTTCAGATTTCCTTTGAGGTTTAGTCCTGTCCAAGTAGAATCTAAGTTGTCTGTGCACATTTAAGAAATGCAGTATCCATTCTCTTTGTTCTGTGGATTGGGAAAGAAGGTTGGCAAATGAATGGACTGATTAAGAGCCACACTGGATACCACCTTGGGCTTCGCATGAAAGATGATGAAAGGCTCCACTGCCATAAGGGCCTGTAATTCAGATACCCTTCTAGCTGAAGTGACTGCTAAAAGAAAAGCTGTTTTCCAAGAAAGAAATTTTAAGTCTGCAGTAGCAGCTGGCTCGAAAGGAGGTAGCATGAGTTTCTCCAAAACAAAGTTAGGGTCGCAGGCTGGGCTTGGAGCTCTCCTGGGTGGACTGAAATTTTTGGCCCCTCTGAGAAACTGCTTGAGCAGTGGATGAGAGAAGAGGGGAGGTTCTGTGTTATAACGAGCTGAAATGGCTGAGGCATGGATTTTAATGGAGGAAAAAGACAAACCCTTATGAAGCATCTCAGTTAAGTATTGTAACATCTGAGGTAAATTGGGCGCTGCTGTGCACATCCCTTGAGATTGGTTCCAGGCGCAGAATCTTTTCTATTTTTCAGCATAAGATTTGTGAGTACTAGGCCTCCTTGCCTCTAAAATGATATCCATCACAGGTTTACTGAGGGATGGTAAAGGAGAGATTATGTAATTAGTCAGGCTGCAAGGTTCAGTGTTAGAAGCTGAGGGTGCAGAAACTGGTTCTCCTGCTGAGACAACAGTGAAGGAGTCTGAGGCAGGTGCCATGGGGGTAACCATGACACACTGCACAGGAGGGGGTAGCAGTGTTGGTGTGGCCAGTCTGGAGCAATCAAAATCATCCTTGGTTTGTCCTGTTTGATTTTTAGTAGCACTTTAGAGGGCAGAGGGGGGAAGGCATAGACTGATAGGTTTTTCCAGCTGAAGGACAGAGCATCCACTTTCCAGGCTTGTTTGTGGGGAGTCCTTGTGCAAAATTTGTCCAATTGGTAGTTCTGGGGAAAGGCAAAAAGGTCTATATCTGGGCTCCCCCATTTGCTTGTCAACATGTTGAAAATCCTTGGTTCCAGTTTCCACTCATGTGGGCCATGAGGTTTCTGCTTAGTCCGTCTGCCAGTGTATTCAATTTTCCTGGCAGGAATTGAGCTTGTAGGTGCACTTGGGAGCTCAAGGCAGTGTTCCACAAATGCCATGGTGAGTCTGCAGAGGGGGTAAGAATGTGTACCCCCCCTGCTTGTTTATGTACCACATAACAGTTGTGTTGTCCGTCTTTATCATTAGTTGTCCTGGACGAATGTGGTCCTTGAAGGCTGTCAGAGCATTCTGTACAGCTAACATTTCTTTTGAATGATATGCAGTTGCATTTGATTTGGGTTCCATTTGCCCTGAATGCACTTCCCTGCCAGGTGGGCCCCCCATGCATAGTCTGATGTATCTGTTGTTAGGGTTTAGGCGGCAGGGGGTGGTGTGAAAGGTATTCCCTTGTTTTGGTGGGAGGCCTCTGCCCACCAAAGGAACTCTAGGTGCAGGCAAGGTATGACAGGAATCATTGCTTCTAGATCCTGAGAATGTTGACACCATAGGCTTTTTAGATAAAACTGTAGTTTCCTCATATGCAGTCTTGCATATGGAATTAGAAGAAAGCTGGAGGCCACGAACCATGAACCCAAAGGCTTGCAGTATTTGTCTTGCAGATAGCAGGGTTTTTGTGGCCACTTGTTTGAAGTAGGTTGTCAAATGAATTTGTTTCTCTGGCGTGAGATAAGCCTTCTGGGAAATTGTATTCAAGCTTGCTCCCAGGAATATAATTTGTTGACAGGGTACCAGGTGTGATTTCTTTTCATTTATGGTGTACCCCAGACAAGTTAGAACCCTTTGTACAAAGGCCAGATGATTTAAAAGTATGTCCTGGCTTTCTGCCCGAATTAGACAATCGTCCAGGTATGGGTATAGTTGAATATTTATTTGCCTGCAAAATGCAATAACTGGAGCTAGGCACTTTGTGAATACCCTGGGCGCAGTAGATAAGCCAAAGAGCAGTGCAGAGAACTGATAGTGCGTGAAGCCTGCTTTGAAGCCTAGGTATCTTCTGCAAGATTCCCTTCTTTTAAATCTAGTGTTGCTAACCAGGCATCTTTGCCTAGCATAGGAAGTAATTGGTGAAGAGTCAGCATCTTGAATTGTGGAATCTCCAAAAAGGTGTTTAGAGTAGACAGGTCCAGGATAGGATGCCATGAATTGTCTTTTCTGGGTACCAGGAAAAATCTTGAGTAGAAACCTTGTCCCTTTTCCTCTTCTGGTACCAGATGAATAGCCCCCATGCTTAAGAGTCAAAGTATTTGTTTTTGGGACTCTGCCCACTGATTTGGAGGTAGGTCCGCCCACTCGCTTGGCGTTGGCAATGTGTGGAAGTGAAATCTGTATCCCTGGGACACTATATTTAAAACCCATTTGTCCTGGGTAATGAGATCCCAGATCTCTGCATGAAGAGCAATCTTTACCCCCAAAGGGGCAATCAGTTGATAAGTGCTTGGAAATTTTAAAAGGAAATCACTGAGACAGGTTACCACAGGGGGGAGTCTAATTACTCCCAGATTTGGAAGTGGAGCCTGCCCACTGTTTAGTCCTGTGTGTCCCCTGGGACTGAAACCTGGGGTTTTTGCTGTGTCCGGGTTTGGCTTGAGAAGACCTTGAAGGGGCTGAAAAGGACAAATTTCTAGAGGGCCAGTGCCTACTATATCTAGGAGGCTGAACTTGTAAGAAATCTTTAACAGTTTGCATAGATTTAGCTTTATCTTCCATCTTTTTAAGAACTTCCTCAGCCTTGTTGCCAAACAGGCGGCCCTGATTTAAGGGGAGCATCCAACAATTTAGCTTTAACATGATCAGGCAAAGATTGCTCCTTAAGCCAAGCATGCCTACTGATCACAGATCCAGTAACACTGAGCTAATCGAAGGAAGGACACTGAGCAAACTCGGAACTATAATATATAACATTAAGTATCCTGTTTTTTGCTTATTTTGTTCTTTATTTCTTTATTTATAGCACTTTGTGTACTGTATATTTTTCTAGCTAGTTTCACTGTGTGTGAGGTATTAACTTGAAATTGTCGACTTTTATCAAGCATCTGTTGGGTTGTTTGTTTCTGATAACTTCTTGCAGTTAAACTCTTTTCTAGAGGCTCCTTTAGCTGTTTAAAACTTTCATTTAAAGGCTCACTGCTGCTTTTATACTGTGAGAAACATTTCTGCAGTTTGTTTCAAAGTACTGGGGATATTTGTAGCATTTCTATATTAAGGCTTGTGTTTGTGCCTACTGTTTCTGGAGGCTGTGTGTCTGAGCACATATTCAGAGACCTCTTGGTTTAGCCAAAGCCATCAGGCATTTCAGTGAGAGAGAATACTTGGTGGCTTTGCAGTTGCCCGCCCCTAGTGTAAATTTGATCTGGGACCCTCCTCCCAGTCTAGTGTCATTACCTCATTCTACCTAGTACAGGGAGAACATTTGAGAAGGCCAATCAGCTTAGTTTCTGCTACTCCTTTCTCTCTTTCCACTACCAAAAAAAAAAATTTCTAAGCTTGTTTCCTGCCTTTCCTGTGGGTAAGTCTAGCCTGGAAGTAGATTTGCTGTGTCCGGGACTATTTGTAGGCTTCTAGGCCCCCAAGCCTTTCTGTGTTGGAGGGAAGCCTTCTAGCTTAAGTTTGTTTCTTAGAACTAGCCAGTTTTTTGTTTCAGCACTTGTTCAGAACTTATTGTAAGCACTAAATATGCTACAAATTACTACAGCACTCAACTTTCCTCACTGTCTAGAGGAAAACAGTTTCTAGTACTTAACAAATAAGCACCTATTCAGGCATGTCTAAGGGTCAGCTCCCGGTGTTTTCTCCTGTCTACATGATGAATCTGGGCATCTTGGGGCAATGCAGTAATTGCCTCGTACATAGACAACCCTCTTCTCCTACCACCCAACACTACAACATGTGAGAGATGCACTTATATAGCCAAACTGGAAGCAAAGCTCCCTTCACCCAAGACTGGACTAGACAGTCAAGAGGAGAAAGTAAACATTTGCACTGCACCACACTCAGCACACAGTCCCTCAAAACTTACACCACCAAAACACACACACAGAAACACAAAACACACACCTACATTTGTAGAGGCTCTCAGTAAAAACCTGCCCAAGCAACAGGGACCTCCAAAGCAGAAACACAAGCAACCTCCACCCCCCCAACACAACCCAAATGACACATAGCCCACAAACTCAGTGTGCCACTCAACCACAGCCCATAAGGCATAACAACGTACCCAACACTCTAGTCATAGGTGACTCTATAGTCAGGCACACTGATGTTCCACTCACCAGGCTAAACAAGGAGAAAGTTACTGTCAGCTACCTGTCGGGTGCCAGGATCCGCCAAATAACGCATGCACTCAGGTCACTCCACAACAAGTACAAATATGACTCTGTCATTGTCCATGTTGGTGTGAATGACCTGAGACGTACCTCCTTGGACTACATGAAAAGGGACATGGAGGAGCTGTCCGATCTTGTAGCCCAGGCAGGTATGACCCTAGCCCTAAGTAGCATCCTGCCATCACCCAGAATGATACCACAGTACAAGGACAAAATGATTGACTTCAACAATTGGCTAAGCTTCTGGTGTCATTCTAAGGGGATCCAGTATCTGTCTGCCTGGGATGACATGATCGACAAGCCACGATGCTTTGCCAGAGATGGCCTGCACCTGTCGTCCCTGGGATACCGGATACTGGCTAAGGCTCTAGCCACCCCTATAGTGCCTTTTTTAGGCAAGGTTCAAATGACAAATTCACCACCCTAACAGGTACAGGCAAGAAGAATCTGAGGGTATTGCTACTCAATGCTAGAAGTCTAAACCTCAAAATGCACTCTCTCGAGGCATTCCTTAAAATGGAGAACATCGACATCTGTGCAGTGACAGAGACCTGGTTCAAGGCTCCAGAGAGCACCCCTGCATTACCAGGCTATAATTCATACCACACCTTTCGGCCACCTAACCTGGACCGAAACACTAAAGGCAGAGGCGTGTCCATATTCATTAAGGATATCCACACCTCCAGGCTAGTTGCTCAGCATAATGCATCCGAAATTATCCAAGTGCAACTAACTCTGGGCAAGACAGTAATCCAAATTGTAGCTTGCTACAGATCCCCCACCATGCCCAGGATTCCCACTCCTCATTTCTTAATACACTGGAAAATATTAGAGTACAACCTAACACCCTAACAATGGGTGATTTCAACTACCCTACCATTAACTGGGAAAACTACTCATGTACCAACTCTTGTGCGCAATGGTTTCTGGAATTCATAAATTCCTATGCCATGAATCAACTTATCCACACCCCCACCAGGGGCAGCAATATCCTAGACCTGGTTATTATCAACATGGGCAACCGGTGCTCCACACCAGAGGTCAATTCCTCATTGGTCAGATCTGACCATAAGCTAATCACCCTAGACATCCACATCCCTCCCCCACCCCCCATTAGGGAAACCACAGCAAAAAAATTTCTCCAAAGCCAGCTTCACGCTTCTTAAGACAGAAGTGGCAAACATCACGACACCCATGCTGATGGACAATAGAGGTATGACTGCTGACTCCTACACAAATGCACTTTATAAGCACTTACACAAGTGCATGGATCGTGCAATCCCTAACAGAACCAAGATGCTATCCTCCAAAAAAAGGAAGCCAATCTGGTGGTCCCCTGCCATAAACAAACTCTACAACAGAAGAAAGAAACTGTTGCAAAAAAAGAGTAAAATCCCATGATTGGAGAAACTCCCTGGTCAGCCTCAGTAAGAAGCTGAGATCCCTCATAAAATCCTCCAAAGCTAGTTATGAAAACAAAATCGCCACTGACTCTAAAGACAACCACAAAGCATTCTATAGCTATGTCAAGAATCTCAATGGCAACACTCAGATCTGCTCTGAGTTACAGCACAATGGCACTAAATATACAGAACCAACTGATATTGCCAACATCCTGGCACATAGGTTCAGTGATAACTTTACCCCTCTGTCATCCCCTAAAGGGCCCATCTCTATACCAGAAGAATGCAAAGTTCCTGTAATCATGGCTGCACAGGTAAAAAACACACTATCCAAAGCCAAGAACACAGCATCCATGGGACCTGACGACATCCCAGGCTGTGTTCTACATGAACTACAGAACTAACTGGCACCCCACCTAAGTACCATGTTCAATCATAGCCTCACCTCAGGCTATGTGCCCACTGAATGGCGCACAACAACAGTTATCCCACTCCACAAAGGGGGAGCCACCACAGACCCCAGAAACTACCGCCCCATTAGCCTAACTAGCCTGGTCTGCAAGGCTATGGAGCGTATCATCATGGAACTTATAAACAATGACATTGGTAATCTCCAAACTCAGGACCCCACCCAGTTCAGGTTTGTAAAAGGCAGATCATGTCTCCTAAACCTGATAGACTTCTTTGAAGCAGTCACCAAAGCCGTAGATGAGGGTAAGGTGGTTCACACAGCCTATCTAGATCTTGTCAAGGCTTTCGACACCATCCCCCATGCTGGAATTATAGATAAACTCACTAAACTAGGTATAAATCCCTATGTCACAAGATGGGTTGCCAACTGGCTCACTGACAGAACCCACACTGTGAAAGTAGCAGACTCCAAATCCAACTTCAGACCAGTGACAAGTGGAGTACCACAGGGTTCAGTCCTGGGTCCTCTCCTGTTTGGTATCTAGTTCTCTGAAGTACAGGCCAACACAGGAGGTCTTTGGCTAAAGAAGTTCACAGATGACTGCAAACTAGGAGCCATAATCAAAACTCCAAAAGATGTGGACATCCTACAAAAGGGCCTCACTGAGACAGATGCCTGGTGTCAAAGCCATGGCCTCAACCTCAATGCCAAAAAGTGCATCGTCATCCCTTTTGGTAAAAACTCATGAACTACCACATAGATGGTAGTCTACTTAACACTGAAAGTGTGATAAGAGACCCTGGGACACAGGTGGACAGTAGTCTCTCCTTTGATAATCACATCGCCACAGTAGTCAGGAAATCCTTCTATGTGGCACACCTCATCACAAAAGGTTTCTCATCCAGGAAAAAGAGGTCATTGTTCCCTCTACTCACTCATTAGACCCATTATAGAATACAATGCCCCTTTTGGTATGTACCTCACAAGACATCTACAACAACTGGAAAGGCCACAGAAATACCTCACAAAGAGGATTACTGGCCTCAAAGAGATGCCCTATGCAGACCGTCTCAAAAAAACTGCAGCTTTACTCCATTGCATATCGCCTACTCAGAGGCGATCTCTGCCTAACACACAAAGCTATGTCAACCCAGAGCTTTTAGACATGCTCCACTTAAAGAAATCCCAATCCCTACGAGCTACACGCTCTAGGGACCTAAACCTCGTCACCACAATAAACAGAACATGCTGGAGGGATAGATTCCTGTCCCAGAGACTTCCCATACTCTGGAACAAACTACCTCTCTATATCAAACAAAGCTCCTCATTAGCACTCTCCAAGAAAAATCTTGATGATTGGATGGGAGATAGGAAATTCACCCCGGGGATCACTTCTGTGGCTCTGCTCGACAGTGGCACAGGAAAATAATTTTCTTGGGTGGCGAAAGCCAGGGTACATTTGGCTAGGCTTATATAGGCCCTAGGGCCAATAGCCTAGTACCTACCTATGACCCTATGAACAGCAGCCCTGCAAGAGGCCTCTAAAGAATCAAAACCACACTGCGAAGTATGTTTTCCAATTTGTTCAGCAGAATGCTTTAAATCCTGTAATTCTTTATTTTCCACACAGTCTGGAATCAACATTTTTTGTTTAAGCAACCCAATAATATGTTGCTGATACTTTAACATATGAAACTGGCAGTTTAAAGCCCTAATGGCCAAGGTTGCAGAAGTATAAACCTTCTTACCCCATCTTACCCCATCTATCCAGCGCCCCAGAGTCTCTATCAGAAGGGGTAGGATTTTTAGCAGTAGAAGCCTTAATGCCCTTGGGCCCCTGTGAAATAGTCTCTGGATATGCAATAGGATTTTTAAAAAGGAACTTGTGTGACTCAGGGACCCTGTAGTATCTGTCAAGTTTTCTGGGAGCAGGAGGCAAGGAATTAGGGGACAAACTAGATTCCGAAAAAGCATCAACAATGTCTAGTACAGGAGGAATAGCTAAAGGCCTATGCTGAGGCAGGAGTAAGAAAATCCCTAAGCCTCTTTTTTGAATCAGAGAAATCCTGGCTTTCCCAGTGGAAATGCTCCCTTAAAGTATGTAAGATTTCCCCAAAAGAAAAATCCTCTGGAGGGGAAGCAGAGGGAATGGAGTCCTCTGCATCAGAATCCTCATAAGTAGATAAGGGCAAATCCAGATCATCACAAGAACCAGAAAAAACAGAATCCTGGTCAGAAGACTCAAACAACTTCAGTCCTAGGCCTCTTAGAAGGGGGGGGGGGTTGGCTACCCCGGATTAGAGTTATTAGATCTTCAGCCATTCTTATCATTTGTTTTTTAGGCATAGAGGCCTGAACATGTGGCCTGAGCGTCGTTTTTTTAAGCATGGTTTGAGATTTAAGCCTAAGTGAAGAAGGAGGCGTCGATTTAATATGCAAGTCCGTAGGTTTGAATACACCCTCAGAAGCCTGTGCCTGCACAGTGGCTCCGGACCCATCCAAGGTAGAGACATCTGCAGGTTCCACAGCTGAAGCATCTCGCGGCATACCGGACGCCGAATGGGTCTCAGTAGAGGCCTGCGAATCAGAAGTTGCGGGTATCAGGGGCTGCGAAAGCACCTCACTGAGTACCGGCTAACTGGCGACTGGTTCGTGTGAATTTGTTTTTAAACGTAGGAGTACTTTTACCCCTAATATGCCTGCTAGTGTTGAATGTTTTGTACGGGCTTTTGAGAGAGATTTTTATAATTATTTTTCTGATAAAACTAAGAAATGTCTTTTCTTTAATTTGAATACACAGGAGAGATGTTCGTTAAATAGGTTTGTTCGGGACCTCAGCTTAACGATAAGACCTGCTGACAAAGGTGGGGGAGTGGTGCTTTTAGATACACACCACTATATTCTTCTTATGCTGGAGTTATTAAATGATGATGATACCTATGTCAAGGTTGGGAAAGACGATGTGAACAGGATAATAAAGAGAGTATGTGATGAGTTGCATGATCTCCTCATGTGCAGGCAAATATCTTATGAGCTTTTTGAATATTTTCACGTAGAACATCCTGTAATTCCTTATTTTAAAGGCCTTCCCAAGATACATAAAGGGGTCTACCCCCCGCCCCTACGACCTATAGTATCTGGACAAGGGTGGCTCACGGAAAACATATCTCGTTATTTGGAGAGCAACCTGGGTCCTTTAGTTAGAAGCATACCTACCATTCTCAAACATACACATCAGTTGCTGAATGATCTTGATGTGCTAAAGACGCAATATGAATCTTTTTCTTCTTGTATATTAGTAACTTTGGATGTAAAAAATTTGTTTACTGCCATACCTAATGGACATGGTTTGGAGGCTTTAAGGGAGTTGCTACATGCTATGGAGAAGTATAATAATGATAAACAGATTTTGATATGTACCTTAATGGACATAGTTCTCAGCAACAATGTTTTCATGTTTCAGGACATGCTTTATTGGCAAGCATGGGGTGTCGCTATGGGCACCCCATGCGCAAACTCCTATGCCAATTTGGTGATGTACCACTGGGAAGAGGGGTTTGTTTTTAATACAGCTTTTTTTCAGCATGTTAGGTTGTATAGACGCTTTGTAGATGACATTCTAATAATTTGGGATGCTGACATGAATTTGTTGCAGGAGTTTATTTTCTACCTAGGTACTACTACAAATTTTCTGAAGTTTACTTTGGAAACTTCCACACACGAAATACATTTCTTAGATGTAACCATTAGCAAGAATGAGAGGGGAGGATTGTCTACCTCGCTTTATAGAAGGACTTGCTGGAGGAATGCCTTATTACATTTTGGCAGTATGCATCCTCGTTTTATTTTTCCCAATGTTGTTAAGAGTCAATATCTCAGGATCAGTAACATCTGTAGAGATCCTGTGGATAGACTAATACAATTGAAACTTCTAGACGAATTATTTCTAGATAGAGGATATGCAAAAGAGGTCATAAATGATGCAAGGGGAAGCTTGGTAGGTGGCCCTTTGGATATTTCGAAAGGTAAAAAGAAATGGTGTAAAGATAGAGGCATGGGGAGGCTGAATATACCTCAGTCAGGCCGTTTGGCTGTTACTATTAGGTATACTAATGACAATAAGAATGTAATAGGGATTATAAAGAAAAATTGGAATGTTTTAATGACAGATCAGCGACTCTCTGATATAACTAGGGAAAGTTCCCCGCTTTAAATATAAGAACAGCAAGAATTTAAAAAGGTTACTTTGTATAGAGAGATTTAGTGAAGGTTTGGCCAAGAATCCAAGGGACATAAGTTATGGTACTTATCCATGCAATAATTGTAATTTATGTAAGTACATTACTAGGGAACAAGATTTTATACACCCCAGCATGGTATATATGTTCACTCCTCGATTTCATGCTTCGTGTAACAGCACCAATTTAATATATCTGGCAACCTGTATGAAATGTACAGCCTTTTATGTGGGTATGACCTCTAGAAAACTTAAGGAGAGGATATATAATCATATCTATGACATTAGGAAATCAGTCCCTACTAATGCGTTAGCAAAACATGTTACTATTTATCCTGAACATGTTTTTTCATTTAGAGTTTTGCAAATTGTTGAATTAAATAGACGAGGGGGTGATAGTTTTAATTATCTAGAGTCAATTGAATTAGGCTGGATTTTCAAACTAAGAGCTCATATTGAGCCTGGTATAAATCAATATGTTAATATCAGAGCAGCCCTAGCAGCTCGTAGGTAGATGAATGTTTATTTTATTTCATTCCTATGAATGCATATATTGTTTACACCATTTAATAATAATAATTTTATAAATAGTGAAATTTATATATATATATATATATATATATATATATATATATATTTGTTAAGATATATTTTATTCTGTTTTGATGCAGCTTGTGAAGGTTTTTTGATGTCTTTAGGATGCTTAGAGTTTTTGGTAAATATATAGTTTTTACATTTTGTCCTGATGAATTAATTGTTTAAATGATTGTGATTAATGTGTTGATTATACCATTCTGTGCCTGGAGGCTTGTGTCTTTTAGTTAAACCTGAAGAAGCGTGTATTTGAACACGTGAAAGCGCTCGTTTTATTAAAAGTTTTACTTTTTTGACATACGCACTGTTTTGTGGTGGTCCTGTTTCCACTGTTTTATCTAACTGGCGACTGGCTTAGGAGAAGCGATGCCGGCAGTTTTGGATCTTGGCAGCCTGTCTCTGTCTTTATCTTTGCGTTTTTTCAGAATCCCGGTAGTCGGATGGCTAACCAACGACATTTCAGGATAATTAAACCGAGAACCGAAATATTTAGAGGTGAAAATATACAGACGATGGATAGTGCGTTGATTAAATAAAGCACAAAACCGACAGCAAGCTACGTTGTGGTCAGGGCCTAGGCAAGGAATACAGTATGAATGAAAATCTTTATGAAGTATTTGCTTTCCACAAGTAATGCAATTAATAACTTTTACTGACATTGGTAAGGAGCAAGAAAAAGTTTCCCCAACAGGGTACTTAGCTTTAGTTGAAGACTTCGGTTCTGAAACTCGAAAACGAAAATTTCAGGAGTCAGCCGACCGGCACTTGCGAACTGCTTCTGTTTTAGGCACCGCACAGCAAGAAAGACGAATGTAATGGCGTCAGCTGCATGTTTTATACCCCTGACGACCTGACGTCATGGAAGAAAGGACAGCAACCGACACAGGACTCAAGACTTTGTTAATCAGGCCGACTGAGGGCTACCTGCAAACAGATAACCCAAATGTAATGACTACAACAGTGAAACACGAAGAACATCCAGAAACATTCTGGAGTAAAATCCTTTCCCTCTTAAATTTTGGGGTACCTCTTGAATAGTGCCTTGAGAGAGGAGGGCCTGCTGGAAAGAAGGAAAGGTAGCTATTTGCCCTCGAGGGGGTTGAGGAATGCCTTTGAAGGTTGGTCTGGACTGCCACACCACAAAATAACCTTGTATGATTGAGACAACCCAAGAGTCTTTGTTCATCCGTTTCCAAGCAGGAAGAGACAGGGAGAGACTCGGGGAGAGGGGGTAGCTTGGGCTTAAGACCTGGTAGTCACAGACTAATAGGTTTGGCCTGAAAGGACTGCTTTTGAGCTGGTGTAGAGGGAAAAGACCTGGAATGGGTTTGCTTCCTGGAATCTTTTTTCCCTTTGGAGGACGTGTTTAGAAGAGCTTCTCACAAAGGTTGTTCTGGCTGGGTATTTCCTCTGGAAACAAGAAACAGGGGACACAAAAATGTGCTCAAGAGCCTGAAGCTCTTTGCCCTTCACCTGAAGGGCCTAAAAGAGCTCGGCAGCCGCAGACCCAAACAAGGCCTTGTTATCTAAGGGTGCTTCCATAAGTTTTGTTCCGATATCTGGCAAAGGCTGTAGCCTGAGGCAGGAATATCTACTGATGACTGACCCTGAAGCAGCTGCCCTTGCTGAAGGGTGTCTGGTAACTTTGCTGCAAGTATTCAACAGGCTAGTTATTTTTGCCTCATTGGGGGAATCAGGTAACCCACCAAACTGATTAATGGCATCTATAAGTAGGGCCAAGGAATATTTGGCCATATGAGCTTGACAGCTTACGGCTCTCAAGGCTAAGGTGGCAGAGGTATAGAGTTTTTGCCCGATCTTTCCATAATTCTGCTTTCTTTACTGAAGGGAAGCAAGTAGGGGGAAGAAGTTTCGATGTTTTACCTGCAGCAACAGAAAGAGTTGATGGATCTGCAGAAGGGACTTTGAAGAGAAATTTGGCATCTTCAGGGACTTCATAAAATCTGTCAGGGTGCTTTGGTGCAGGGGGTTGGGAATCTGGAGCTTTTGATGCAGCCAAGAATGCATCCAAAAATGAAGGCTGGATAGGAGGAACAGCAGACAGGTTAAAGGACTCCATTTGCAAGAGGTCATAATACCTCTTTTGGATCTCAAGATACCTGAATGCAGTCCCATTTTAACAAAAGTCCTTCATTTGGACAATTGCCTCCTCAAAGGTGATTTCTTCCCCAATGGAATCGGTTCCATTTGACTCCTCCTCTGGAGAAGTATACCCCAGAGGGGAGGTAATTTGAGAGGTACAGGTAAGGGACTCATCCCCTGTAGATTCCTCTTCCTCAGAGGAAATGTCAGCCAACGGCCTACTCCTAGACTTGGAGGCCGAATGAGCCTGGACAGGTGCAGATGTCTGGCGTAAGGCCATGAAAGCATTAAATAGGCCCTGGGTAAAGGCCTACCAGCCAAGGACTTGATCCAATGGCATGGCCTGCTGAGAAGGAACAGTATGTTTAGTCTTTTTTTTTTTTCCTTTTTGGGGCCCTCCGACAAAGAGGTGTCTAAGATGCGATGAAGAGAAGGAGGACCAGAAATTGGATGACACTCTATGACGTCCAAGAGAACATCTTCTCGGATAATGATCTGAGGAACCCCACACAGGCCTTTGGAGATGAGCCATGCCCCCCCCCCCCAACACCCGGGTCAGACGCCTGCGACTCCCTCTAAGATGTGCTGGCAGCCTCCTTAACAACCCCCCCGGTACCTGTCAGCAGAAGGTCTGCAGATTCCGACTTGGTTTCCCAGTCTTAATTGGCCTCGAAAGAAGTACGGTCGAAAAAGAGGGTGCAGTCGTAGTTTCAGGTCGAAGCTTCTTGGCCTTTTTTTTTTTTTTTTTTTTTATATAAAATCGGCAGTTCCTCCAAAGTTCTCGACGTGGGGTCCGTGGCTCTAGTTAGGCGTTTTAGATGCTGCTTCTCTAAATATAGTTTAAGTGCAGTGTAAGGCCTTACAGATCTCGCAAGTGGTACGATCATGGTTAGGGCCTAGACAATGTCAAGTAGAAAGGGCAAGTTTCAATGTGGAAGGCATAAACTGTTTATTCTAACCCACAACACAGTAGCAAGAAAGTAACAAAACCTTCTATGGGGTACTTACCTAAACACGAACAAGCACAAGGTCATTTTTCTAAGTGAGCGATGACTGGAGCTGCCAGTTAAACAGGTGGCAGAAAAGTTCTGAGGTAGGTGCATGCTGACATCTACTTTATACCCAACGTACATTTATGGCTGACGTACGCTGACTGATGCAGGCCGTTGCATGTACCTTGGCAGTAGGATTTATGTTTTGTAAAATGGCGGGATGTACGAGTCAACCAGAGACAGACTCCCTCATGTAATGGATACAGCAGCATATGAACAGAAGGACATCCCATACTTCCATTACCAGAGTGCCATCAAACATCTAGAAAAGGAGAAAGAAAAACAAAATGGAAACTTAGAAACTGATTTATCTGTTCAACATGTAAATCCACCATGTGCACATGCTTTAATCAAGGGCAACATGGGAGTAGTGTCTGGTTAAGGGACTTGTTCAGTTTCCGTAGACAAATGGAGAACGAGGAACTCAAACTCAAGACTAGAAAAAGAAGTTTGTTAGCACCTTATAGCTTTAATCCTCTGTGCTACACTGGCAGAATGGTCAGAATACTTGATAAAGAAACAGTCAGTATATGCCACTAATAAAGCCATGTACATCTCATTAAAAAACTAAATAACTAAAAGGAGAGTGAAAACCAAAAATAACTGGGAAAGTTTACCTTGTCAGAAGTTCTCTCAATGTACGCAGATACATTTTCCAGGCTGAGAAGAGGCTTGTCAGTCTGAGGAACGATGGTAGCGATCTTCTTCAAAAGGTTTGCCAAGTCGGCAGACACTGTACTCGTCTTATAGCTATCAAACTCAGGCAACGTTTTGGGTTTGAAGTACTCAAACATAAACATAGCCACATCCCAAGTCAGATCCACCTGGATTTGGACAGGAGACACAAAACAACAGTTTGTTTCAAAAAACAGCCTAACCGAATCACTAGATTTATAAATTACTGTCAAAGGACAAAACCACCACCGTAACAGGTACAAGCATGTAAAATCTGAAGGTAATGCTACTCAATGCTAGAAATCTAAACCTCAAAATGCACTCTCTTGAGGCACTCCTAAAAATGGAGAACATCGATATCTGTGCAGTAACTGAGACCTGGTTCAAGGCTCCAGAGAGCACCCCTGTAATACCACGCTACAACTCTTACCACACTTTTCGGCTACCAAACCAGGATTGAAACACTAAAGGTGGAGGAGTGTCCATATTCACCAAGGATATTCACACCACCAGGTTAGTTGCCCAACACAATGAGTCTGAAATTCTCCAGGTGCAACTAACACTAGGTAAGACTGCAATCCAAATTGTAGCTTGCTACAGATCCCCCACCTTGCCCCAATATTCTCACTACACCTTTCTAAACACATTGGAAAATATTAATATACAACCAAACACCCTAATACTGGGTGATTTCAACTAACCTGCCATTAACTGGGAAAACTACTAGTGCACCAACACCTTTGCCCAACGGTTCTTGGAATTCATAAATTCCAATGCCCTGGATCAACTAATCCATAGTCCCACCAGGGGCTCCAATATCCTAGACCTGGTCATTACCAACATGGGAAATCGACACTCCACACCTATGGTCACCCCATCGTTGGTCAGATCAGACCATAAGCTAAAAACCCTTAACATCCACATCCCACCCCCATCCCCCAGTAAGGAAACCGCCATAGAAAACTTCTCCAAGGCCAACTTCATGCTACTCAAGTCAGAAGTTACAAACTTCATGACACCCATGCAGATGGGAACGGAAAGTTCGAATGCTGAGTTGTACACTAAGGCACTGTATGAGCACATCCACTCATGCATGAATCGTGTCATACCAAATAGAACCAAGATGTTCTCCTCCAAAAAAAGGAAGACAATCTGGTTTTCCCCTGCCATAAACAAACTTTACAACAAAAGGAGAAAACTGTTGCAGAAAAGAGGAAAATCCCAGGATGCAAAACAATCCCTTACCAGCCTCAGTAAAAGCTGAGATCCCTCATAAAATCCTCCAAAGCTAATTATGAAAATAAAATTGCCAAAGATTCCAAAGACAACCACAAGGCATTCTATAACTGTCAAGAATCTAAATGGCAATGCTCAGATCTGCTCTGAGATACAACAGAATGACATTAAATATACTGATCCCAAGGATATTGCCAATATCCTGGCAGATCGATTCAGTGCCAACTTCACCCCCCTCTCACCCCCTAAATGGCCCATCTCAATACTGGAAGGCTGTCAAATTCCAGTAATAACGGCCACACAGATAAAAAATGCACTCTCCAAAGCTAAGAATACAGCATCCATGGGACCAGATGACATCCTGGGCTGTGTACTACATGAACTACAAAATGAACTGGCACCTCACCTAACTGTCATGTTTAATCATACCCTCACCTCAGGCTTCGTGCCCATTGAGAGGCGCACAGCTACAGTTATCCCACTCCACAAGGGGGGATCCACCTTGGATCCTGGGAACTACCGCCCCATCAGTCTGACGAGCCTGATCTGCAAGGCCATGGAACGTATTATCATGGAACTTATAAACAAAGACATTGGCAACCTTAAAACACTGGACCCCACCCAGTTTGGGTTCGTGAAGGGCCGATCTTGTCTCCTGAACCTTACTGACTTCTTTGAATCAGTCTACAGAGCTGTGGACGAGGGTAAGACAGTCCACACAGCCTATCTGGACCTCGCCAAGGCCTTTGACACCGTCCCCCACTCTGGAATCATAGATAAACTTACTAAGCTGGGCATTAATCCCTATGTCATTCAATGGGTTGCCAACTGGCTTAATGACAGAACCCACACTGTAAAAGTAGCTGACTCCAAATCCAACTCCAGACAAGTGACAAGTGGAGTGCCTCAGGGTTCAGTCCTGGGACCTCTCTTGTTTGGCATCTACTTCTCTGAAGTACAAGCCAACACTAAGGGATTCTGGCTAACAAAGTTTGCAGATGATTGCAAACTGGGAGCCATTACCGAATCCCCAAATGATGTGGATACTCTACAAAAGGGCCTGACAGAAACAGATGCTTGGTGCCAGAGCCATGGGCTCAAGCTCAATGCCAAGAAATGTATAGTTATCCCCTTTGAGAAAAACATGTACCCGTGAATTACCACATAGGTGACAGTATACTAAACACCAAAAGTGTGATAAGAGACTTAGGGACACAGGTGGACAGTGGTCTCACCTTCAAAACCACATTGCCACAACAGTCAGGAAATCCTTCTATGTGGCACACCTCATCATTAAGGTCTTTTCATCCAGAAAAAAGGAGGTCATTGTCCCACTGTACTCATCCCTCATTAGACCCATTATGGAATACAACGCCCCATTTGGTATGTACCTCTCAGGACATCTGCATCAACTGGAAAGGCCGCAGAAATACCTCACTAAAAGAATCACAGGCCTAAAGCAGATGCCCTATACTGACCGCCTTAAACTCTAGCTATACTCTGTCGCATATCGTCTACTCCGAGGCGATCTCTGCTTAACATACAAGGCCATGTCAAACCCAGAGCTGTTGGACATGCTACACTTAAAGAAATCCCAATCCCTCAGAGCCACACGCTCCAGGGATCTAAACCTTGTCATCACAATAAACAAAACATGCTGGAGGGATAGGTTCCTGACCCAGAGACTCCCAAGACTCCAGAATAGACTGCCCATACATGTCAAGCAGAGCGCCTCTTTGGCCCTCTTCAAAAGGAACCTTGATGATTGGATGGGAGAAAGGAAATTCACCCCGGCGATCACATCTGTCGCCCTACTAGACAGGGGTCCAGGGAAGTAAATAGTGTGGGAAGAAATAGCCAGGGAATTGTTATGGCTAGGCTTGTATAGCCCCAAGGCCAATAGCATAGTACCAACCTATGAACCTATTTAGTATATGATGCTCTTGTCCCCTTCTCATAAAATTTTGTTAATACATGAGTAGAAACAGTAAAGCAAAATACGAGCACTCCACTTCAGTGCACATGCATGGTGCTTCAAGCTGGACTCCTCCTCTTTTAGAGATTAAAACTATTTTAAACCCATGCTTGATGCAGTTTTCCCCTACTTGATGAGTATAGGTGTCTGTCCTGTGGTCAACAGTGACAATAACAGATTCGATACTGCATTTTAGATATTACAAAGATAAGCTGTGTACAACTTAGAATGGGACTACCATGATGTGCCATAACTGATTAAGAAAAAAAAAGCACTGCAACTGAATTTTATAGAAATAAACAGTAATCTGGAGGCTAATCCAAGTCTGTAAATCTTACTGGTATATTCGGTTTTTATATGAAGAGACTGTAACAGCTCTGCCTGAGGAGGTGGAATGCTTGTAGAATCCGATGGAAACAGCTAAACCTGCCAGACTATAAATGAGAAGTCGGGAGTGAGACAGTAAAGAATAAGTAGAGAAGAAACGCCAAATTCAAGTAAAAAGGTAAAAATGACTGTTTTGTTAGATGAGGTAGGTCAGTAATGAGAAGTGGATGTTGAATGGGAGGAAAAATTAGTTAAAAAAATTTTGGGCATGCATGCTATTCCAAGGAAGAGGATGGCTGGAAAGACCGGAAAATTCTTCTTGAAAGAATGATCTGGTTATCTTGAGGGTAATCATTATCATTTTTTTGAGATGTTGAGACAACTACTGCCATCTCTCTCGATTCAATGCCACTCTCCTACCTTCTTCAACATGGATGCCGGACTATCACAGATCTTTTCTCACACAATGTATCCATCTCTCTCTAGGACACCCATGTTTCCTCTTGCCACATATAATACAATGGACTTTAATAAGGAGAACAAGCGGGAAGGTTGTGTCCTTTACATAGTACGTTTATTCGCATGTATTTTTTTAGGTTCCCTATTAGAAGACCAAAGATGCATTCTTTCGAATGCGTCTTGGTCGGACTCAAAAGCCTGAAATGGCAAAATATTGAAGCAGCTTTTAAGCAAACTCTTTCCCTTTGTTACTTTGCCATTTTTGGCACTGTAGTGCGGTCTTGGAGTTGGTATATTTAAGTAGGGGGGGTGGGGGCAAAGCCCCCCACTTAATGTAATGATTAAAGTATTTTTTTTTTTTTGTTAAAACTTGCATAGGGTCGATAAATCACCGTTCGCTTTTTTAAGCGTTCAGTGATCTAATATAGACCCTTTTTTAATATCTTTATTAATTCACAACTACAAAAGTGACACAGATACACAATAATATAAAGGAAAACAAAGGATACCGATATTTCTGTTATTACTATCATAGGTTTCATGCAGTATAAATTTTTAACAATTCCCATCAATTGCCAAATTACATAAATTGCTCAATTCCTAGCTTTCCTTTAAATTTACACCTCCTCCTGAACATTATTCTGCATTTATTGTTCCCACAAATTAAATTTATTTATAGTTTGTGCCTTCCCTTTTCTAAAGATCCCATATTCAGTCATTTTACCTTCTTTACAATATTCAGTACTTTAGTAACAGTTTGTTTAGATTTTGATTTCCACTTTTTAGTAACTGCTTTTTCTCGGCAACCAACAGTATTATACTTAGTTAGGCTTAACTATGTCTAGGCAATTCAGACACTGTGTCCCAGCACAAAATAATAATTTCCTTAGATACATCCATTTTCTTCCCCAACATTTTTGACAGCACTCTGTAATAAGCTTTTTTTTTTTTTAAATCTGCCAACTTGTTACAAACATGTTCCCAATTACCTCTCTCTATCCGACCACTCCTCCAACAGTTGCTGTCTACCTGAGGTATAAAAATACCTATAAAACCACGTCTAAATAAAATTCATACACATTCTTGACTTTGTTGCATATCTGGGAGCCATAAAGATGTGCATCCATTGTTCTTTTGCAAATTACCTTTCCAGTCTCTCTCTCCAATCTTTTCTAACCTCTTCTGATTGATTTTTGTTGTTATAATGCAATGTTTTATATGCCCTAGTAATTATTTTATTTTTACCAGCAGCTTATGTTCTAGCCTCAACTAAACACGCTACCAGAGGAGAACTTTCATTTAGCATTCTCTTACATCTTTCAGTATACCTATACTTTATCAATCCCTGGTAGGGAAGACAGTCCTCGTCCTGCTGTCCATACTTCTGCTTGGCCCATCCCACTCTGTTACCTTTACCTCTCTAGTTACTTGATCTCAATACCTTAGTTCCTTTTAGCATTTTCTGCAGGAAATTTTTTCCTCTCATCTATTTTCTATACCCCTACTTGCTGCCATCCCTATTGACAAAAATCTCCTTTCTCTATTCCTGCTTTGGCTTAGCTCTTAGAATACTCTGTACTACTGTTACTTTTTGGCTGTTCCCAAGGGGACGCCATAGCAGATCATCTGTTTCCATTACTTCCTGTCTTCTTCATCTTGCACTGTCACATCAACCACCTGCATGTCCTCTCTCACCACATCCATAAACCTTATCTTTTCCTCTTACCTGGCAGCTCCATCCTTAGCATCATTTTCCCAATATACCCAGCATCCCTCATCAGCACATGTCCAAATAAACACAATCTTGGCTCTCTGGCTTGTCTCCAAATTGTCCAACTTGAGCTTATCATCTAATACACTGATTCCTAATCCTGTCCATCCTCATAACACGCAATGCAAATCTTAACATCTTTAACTCTGCCACCTCCAGCTCTGACTCTTGTGTTTTCTTCAGTACCATCTCCAACCCATACAACATAGCTGGTCTCACTACCCTCTTGTAGACCTTCCCTTTCACTCTTACTGGTACCAGGCTGTCAAAAACTTTGTAAAAAATCGCTTTTACTCCTGGCTAACCTCTCACCTAGCTAACCTTGTTCATTTGTATTTTGTATAAATAACTATACTGTAAAATCTAGCCACAAGGCCATTTGCCTTTTACGCCTAAACAAGATTGTCATTGTTTGTTTCCTTATGAATGCTACCTGTTTATTTGTCAGTAATGCAAAGTTTCTTAGTAATTATTCATGTAACTATGTATTGTTGGAGCTTTTCTCCCCGGGCCTCCACTGAAAACAGGCTCCCCGAGTCCAGTGGACCTCCCCGGTCATCAAACTGGAATAAATAAATAAAAATCACTCCTGACACTCTTCTCCACTCACTCCACCCTGCCTGCACTCTCTTTTTCACCTCTCTTCCACACTCACCATTACTCTGAACATACTTTGGACTACTTTAAGAATATTTACTTACTATTTATTTATTTGACATTTGTTGACCGGGTTAGTCCAACTGGGACAGAGCCCTTTTTTCAGTGGAGACTCTGGGAGAAAAGCTCCACAGTAAAAACATACAACTAATTAGACATATAATAGTACAGAAGATTTACACAGACAAACAGCAAGTTCAACATACATGGCAATTTGAATATGCATTTCAGCATGTGGGGATACAGAGGAGAGAAACAAGGACATAATACAGACAGACATTAGCTTATGAAAAGTTTTATACCAGAATAAATTAGACTGGCTGTGAATAGAAGAGGTGGGCAAGTATGAAACGAATTTGTAAGAGTGCAGGATAGAAGCAGAGAGGAAGGAAAGATGGGTAGCAGTTTTGCAATGAAGAGAGAGATTAGGAGAAAGGTAGGGTTTCACAGAATTAGAAGTAAGATGAGAGAATAGGACACCTTAGAGAGATGAGTCAGCCAGGAGGAAGACAGCACAAACATAGTTTATTTCCCTTTAAGTGAATTTTTACTGCCTTTCTGAATTGGGATTTGGATCTAATGTATCAGATGTCTAGAGGTAGTTTATTCCATTTCTCAGCAGGGTAACAGCTATAGTGTTTTTTTTCCATGTTGGTCTTGGGTTTGGGAATAGTCAGGAGATGATGTTCTAAGCTATTGAGGGTTCAAACGGGTGTAGAGGGAGATAGATGTGAAACTGGGGCAGAAAGTGGGTTGGTATAGAATAGAATGAATTATCTGAAGCTGAGAGAGGAGGAGGTTATGGGGGAATTCTGACCAGTTCAGTTTTCTGAGTGCTAAGCAGTGATGAGAGGAGTATGGAAGTTCAGCAGCAAATTTTGCTGTCTTGTAAGGGGACTCTAGTCTATAAATAAGTGTGGACTGTAAGCTGGTGAGAATTTGAGAGCCATAGAGAAGGGCTGGTAATAGGTAGGCAAGTAAAAGAGAGTTTTGCAATACTAGAGAGAAAGTTTTTGTTTCTATAAATAAATACATTTTGTATGGTTATTTTTATTCTCCTTACAGACCAGCATCAAATTCCTGTTCTCTCCTTATTGCTTGAGTTACACCAACCATTAAATCATTACCCCTTTCCACTCTGATTTATAACCTTTTTAAATCAGAAAATCTTACACCTTGCTCATCCAAAACTACTGTTAGTTAATAAAAGCATGCCTGACCTGTGTAAAAAACTAAAGGGGGTAAACATTGTTAGAGTCTGTATCTTACTATCCATAATCAAGAGCCTCTACTTGTTCAATTTTTATTTTGTCTTTAGTTTCTTCTCACATATCCTTTGCTGCCACTGACAGAGCCTTTTTAATCCACACAACTAAATATCTTATGTCCCCATAAATATGGTTGTTGACCCAATTCATATGTGGGTGCACAGTCTATCATAGGCCTATGTTTTGCTTCATTAATTTTATATCCTGAAAAGAACTGAAACTGTTTCAGCATGTTCCACAACACTGAAACTTCCTTTTCTGGAACTGACAAGAACAAATTATCATCTGCAAGTGCAGCTAACTTTTCTTGATCATCATACCAGTGATTTCACTGAATTTAAGAGTCCCTTATTTTCTCTGCCAGTCACTCTAGATATAAAACAAACAAGGGAAACAGAGGACACCCCGCTTTGTTCATCTGTTCAAACAGCTTGCTGATGAGGAACCCTCCCCCACCTTAGTTCTTGTCTAACACAAGACTCATGAACAATACTGGCATTTTCTTGCACTCTGTTTCTCTGTAGAGCAGTACTCTTCTGTTAATGTTATGAAATGTTTGCCCCAGCTCCATAAAACCACACTGATCCATACCTGTCAATTTTGGTAACAAATTTGCCATTCTCTTAGCTAGTACAGACAGACACTTCATAAAGATGGTTCAAAACTGAACTGGGTCTACATAAAGCTGGCGTGATGGGTCTTTATCCTCTTTTAGGTAATGCAACCACTGCAGTTTTTTTCCAAGATGCTGGTACTCCCCCCCCCCCTTTAAATTCTGTTCAAACTGTCCAGATATTTATCACATTTACCCCCGAACTTCCACAGGAATACCACCTGTTCCTGGAGGCTTCCCTGATGATTATCACCGTTTTTATCTCCTCTCCTCCTATCTTACATTAGTTAAGCCTCATCTTCCTCTAACTACGGCACAGTTAAGTCTTCCATATTATTACCATTTTTACCTTCTCTTGGTTTCCACATTCCTCTTCTTTATACAAATTTTCATAAAATTTCCAAAATATCTCTAACACCTCTGTAGGAGCAATGGGTATTTTTCTTGTCAGAGGCCATTTCAACTTTCTGCTGCCTAAGATGCTGTGTTAAAAGCTTTTTTGTTCTTAAGTTCATAAAACTAGTTACTTAATAGCAACCTCTCAAAATTCATGCCTATTATCCAAACACTCCATTAATTTCCCTTTACCACTCTCCGACTGGTCCTCCCCTTGCTCTGAAAGATTCCCCTTATACTGCAATACTTTAATTTTCTCAACCCTTCTAAATTATTCCGCTTTCCCATAGCTCTCTCCAATTTCTACTCCGTTTTAAACTTCATTTTGATTTTATCCCAGTCACTAGCTATACGTTCTGAAGAAATTTCTATCTTCCTTAAAAATAGCTCTCAAAATCATTTCCATTACCCATTCTTTAAATGTATTTTTAAAAGTTAAGCAAGAAAGAGCCAGTGTCTCATTTTTACTTTATTACTCTCCATCTTTATCTTAGTTTTTTTATCTTTTCGTGATCTAAAATAGTTACTGGACATGTATCAAACCTTTCAATTCAACACACATGCTCGTATGAAATAAATGTCTATCTGATCTAGCCCCGTTCTTGTGCCTTAGAGAAAATGTGAATTCAGTAGTAGGAACTCAGACAGACTTTACATCTTCTATACCAAATACCATCATGCAAGTCTTCATAAATCAATATTTGTTTGCTATATTTTGCCTTCTATTTCTCTCTGATACATCCGCATCACTGCAAGTCCAGTTCCAGGTTCCACCCATAAATAATATTCATTACTGAAAGCTGATTATTTCTCTCAAAAAAATTCTTAAGCTCCATAATAGCAGTTTTTGCTTCTGTACAGCCTTTATCTTGTTACAGTGTAAAGCCTGGCTATATACTTTGTAACAAAGAAAAAGTATGTGCTTTCTTTAATATCTTTAACATATAAAGCAATCACAGATAAGACTCCTCCCACCTCACATTTAAAATACCCGACTGCCCCCTATACAAAAATAAAACTGCTTTACAATACAACATACATGTTGCATCATGAATGTTTTCATACAACTATTAATAAAAACAAAACACAGCAGCAGAATGATACAGTGGAGATGTATATATATATATATATATATATATATATATATATATATATATATATATATATATATATATATCTCCAGTCCAGGAAAAATATTCAAAAGACAGCTGGATCCAGCTGCTTGAATCTTGCACCTGCCTCTTGACATTCTTTCTCTTGACTACTGGGATAAACTTGCTTCTTTTCTGCCTGGCGTGCAGAAAATATTCATCTTCCAGAAGCACTCTGCGGTCTCCGATTTGTAATACTTTTCCTTTCTTCCACAACTTTATTACCTTCTCTTCCTGCTGGGTCTATATTACATCAACGAATGTTTAAATGTTCGAATCTCTAAAGGTCGACCTTTAGAGATCGAACATTTAAATGTTCGAAAATGTAATAAAAACAAAACAAAAATAAAGAAAAGGGTTTTGACAGGGGGGGCAAGCCTCCCTGCGTCCCCCCACACCCCCGCTACTAAAATATACCAACTCCGAGATAGCACATCAGTGCACTTCATTGTGGAAATGGGAAATTTCCCCTTCACTACGCTGTAGCACGATCTTGGAGTTGGTATATTTAAGTAGAGGGCTGTGGGGGGTGCAAGGGGGGGCTTGCCCCCTTGCTTACACCCTTTGTTTTTTTGTTTTTTTTTAATTTTTTTTATTTTTAAAGATTTTCTAACACGCAAATGTTCGATCTATAAAGGTCGACATTTACAGATTCGAACATTTACATTTTCGTTGATCTAATATAGACCCCTTCCTGCTGGTATGTTTGCATCTTTACTAATATAAGTCTTGGCTGCTTTCTTGTGACCAGGTTTAGAGCATACACATGACGTGTCCTCTCAATTAACAATCTTGTTATGGAACACCATTACACTTGCTTATATGAACATTTACAAAATTAATGTAGTTTTCACCTTCCAGTTTCTTAAGTACAGCTCTGTCTTCTAATTCTACCATTTTAAACATTACTCCTTAAGAAGCCTCATTATCAACCAGTCTTTTCTTCATTTAATTCCCTGATTTTTCCAGTCTTATCAGATCATCTGAATAACTAGATAAAGCTTCATTTTTTCCCATTCTTTTGTTATATGACTTAATATATTCCTTCATGGTTTTGTTTATTTTAAGCTCCTCTGAGTGCATTTGACTTATTTTTTTTCTTCCATATTACTGGAAGTCATCTCCCACTCCAAAGATGAAACCTGAACTGTTTTTGTTGAACAGCCACAAGATTTTTCCCAACCAGAGTTTTTTTTTTCTTTTTCTCCTTTTCTGGTTGATTTGTCTCTTTGGTAGCACCCATGAAGTATAATAACCAGCCAGTAACCAAATGTTACCCAAACTGACAATTTCACTGGCCCTTTTTTCAGTTTCTGTTTTCACAATGGGAGTGTTGAAATCAACCTGCTGAACATTGTCCAGCCATCAAGAAATTTTCCCAAATTTTACATTTCTTATTTACATTTAAGAGTATTAAGCTTGATTTAAATTCTAAATATTAACACACATGTATAAGAATCCAAGTTAAATGTTCTATAGTTACATCTGATAAACTGGCTGAATGTAAACTGACTGAAGTCCTATTAATGTGGATATAATTAAATTATTACAATGAATGAAAATAAAACCATGCAACTTACATTCAAAAAGGAACTTACAAGCTGCATTCAAATTTCAATCGTTATGATAAATATTTTGAATAACTTATGTTAAAAGTCCTAAATTGTTAAAGATTTGTTTATTAGTTTTTTTTTGTTTTGTTTTTTGAGAAATAGAATATATACTGGAAAAATAGAGATCATGGAATAAAAACAGAGAAATGACTTAGCATACTTTCAAGTCTTACACATAGTTATAACAACGTATTTTCCTGTCTAAACAGTATGTCTGCTTTTATAAATGTATAAGGTTATCAGAGACACTAAATTAGATACCATGTCCTAGATTTGAGTATGAACTCCGTACTGGGTATGTTATCTGCTGCGTGGCAAGGCATGTTAAAGTTTATTTATTTATTTACTTCATTTAGCCATTGGTGACCATGTTCTACTTCCACATCAGAAAGACTGATTGCTGACACTATAAAGCAGCAAGGGTTGCTGTACACCTGAGTATGTAGCCTTTCGGATGAGATGTTAAACTGAGGACCCCATCTGCTTGAGTTGGTGGTAACTCAGACGTATGTAAAAGATCCCACAGCACCTATCGAAAAAGAGCAGGGTTTATTTATTTACATAATCCATAACTATTTTACACAATCACAAATTTACATTAGTACTTATTTATATTCTATATACGTATTTTCAACTATTTACTATAAATATATATATTTCTTACAAATCACATCTTCCTTTTTCATTTTACTTCATCATATGGAACACACACTTATTACCTTTTTCTGATCCCACTCCAATTTCCACAACCAAAACCTTATTTTTTAACATCATTGCCAAGTTCCATTTTTTACTGAACATGATTTCCTTAACCCTCTAATTTCCGATTATCCATAATATGCCAAACATTTTTTATCGAGATGTCCATATTTAAACTGCTTTAAAGTCATTCACATTTTTTCTCTATATCTTTTCCCATAACATTTCACCCTTTTAAATTGTATAAAAACATGTTTGCTTCAAATTTACCACACTATAGACAAACTCTGTCTTTTATATGGCATATTCACCTTCACTGGTAGCTTTATGGCATATTCACCTTCACTGGTAGCTTTATGGCATATTCACCTTCACTGGTAGCTTTTTGACAATCTCCATAGAAAATCTTGATCTATTGGCTCTACTCTATGTTTTTTATCTCTCTCCATTCTTGCAGCAACAGTATTCCTTCTCTTATTGTTTAATTCCTTCCAAGGATATATCCTGCAATACTTTCCCATAATCTTTTTATATCATTTTTTCTATCATTTTCAATTTCTTTCACATTTTCCACAAAATATTCTTATCTTGATACTTTTCCATTTCTTTATTACAACAGCTCCTTTTTTAGAACTAAAAAGTTAACCATTCCTTTTTATATCTCACACTTAATATGCTTGTTATTAAAAGTATCCTCATTATCTTTTAAATGCTTCATTACTATGTACAAATTTAAGGATGACATATACACTTAAAGGGTTTAACACAACCTCCTTTTTCATTATGCACTTATAACACTCCTCTTTTTACAGAGTTTAACAATCCCATATAAATGCAAATATACTGTATGCATCCTTCGCTAAACTTAAAACAACACTAAATACATTAGTCAAATAAGTAATTTTTGCTAACAGAAATGAATTTATTAAATATGCTTTCTTTTTACAAGAAAGCCTAAACAACTTTCAAAACACATGCATTTTTTTAAATTCCTCTATTTTCTCTTTCCATACAAGAATTATAATGTCTTGCTTCCCAATGTTTATTCCATGGATCTTAATTTTTTTCTTTATGAAATTCAACTATACTAATCTTTCCTTCAAAACCTAAGCCTTGACATATTTTATCTTTATTTAATACTATCCTAAACACCTTAATATTTTCTTGTAACTGCTTTATTACTACATTCATGCTAACTTCATGTTTACTTCTAATGATAATGTCATCTGCATACTTCAACAATATGGGCACTTTCATCCCTTCCTTAGAAGTACAACTATTAGCATCCATCTCCTTATTCATGTATGCGGATATTACATTCATTACTAGGGTAAATAATGTACCACTCAATGGGCATCCTTGCCTGATACCCTTCTCTAGCATTACATCATCACTCAACTATCCATTTATCATAATTTTTACTATATTATACTTCATTTTTAATTTTCTGACTTGTATTATACATATTAAATATATCCCATAATACTAAATGTATCAAATAAAATGTTTTACTTAAATCTCCTACCATCACTTTTGCCTGAGCATTTCTAATTACTATATCATCTAATTCCCTAATTATTAATAGTAAGGTCTTTTGGCTTTTCCTGGTTAGGGGTCGCCACAGCGGAATGCCGGTCCGCTTATGATTGGCAGTAGATTTTTACGGTGCTGAGGTGTCAGCCTGATGCCCAACTTTCAACGAAGGTGCACCTATTCACGCACGAACCTACCTGCATGTCTTTAAACATCACTCTACCACTGGGAGGACATGCAGACTGCACACAGAAGGCGCTCCAGCCGAGAATCAAACCGGAGCACTTCTTGCTGTGAGGAGACAACGCTACTCGCTGCACCACCGTGGCCTCTAATTCCCTAATTATTAATAAGTCTTGAATTTTTTTTACCTTTTATACGAACAATCATTTTCAACCCTACCTACTTTTCCTTCCATCCTTGTGTATTTTCTTAAAAATCTTATAATCCGTATTACTTAACACAGTTGGTCTCCAGTTTTGAATTTCTTCCTTCTCTCCTTTTTTCCATATAAATCTAATACCTCCACACAACCCTTTATATAAAACAATTCTCTCTAACCATTCATTTAATACTTTTATAAACTATTCTTTTTTCTCCAGTCAGATTTTTATACATCTTATATTTTATTCCATCTGGTCTTGCTGCAGAATCTAACTTCATTCATTTTATTACCTCTTCTAGTTCTTCTATTTTTATCTCTTTTTCCAAATCCTTATTTTTCATGTCTGAAAAAACAGGTACCTTCCATTTCTTCCATGTCTTACTTCTCTATTCTTTAAATACTGTCTTAATATATTCTTTTACTATATTCATAATCTCCTCGTGTGCTACCTATCTTACCTGATGAATCTTTCATTTTCCTCATTATGCTAATATTCTCTGATTATTTTACTCAAATAAGGTGCAATTTTTTTCTTCCTTTCAAAATATCTGCTTATACAATAAATGTCCTATTTTTTCTTATTCATTTCATATATTTTCTGTTCTTTACTAAAAAAATTCTCATCATTCTTCTCTATACACTCAATCATATCATTACTTAAATTCTTATAACTCTTCTTTTCCCTGTATATTCTCTATTTTCCCATGTCATACATTTTTTATATTTTAGTTTAAAATTTAACCATTCTGACCAATTTTGTAAAATTCTCTCATTTCTATCTACATGATCTTGCCAAAATCTCATGACCTCTTTTCTCACTTTATCGTCCCATTTTACTTCTTTATTCTTTCTATGCCTTTCTCTATTTTTATATAATCATTTCCTTTTACCATAATCCGTATTACCCTATGATCCGCAAACCCTGTCAGTAATACTCCTTGTGCAACTGCTATTAAACTTTGATAATAAAAAATAATCTTTTTCTAGTGTCTTCTCCCGTCTTCTATATGTCAAAGTCTCTAAATTCCATATTTTTAACTGTCCATATATTTTATGTCCTTTACTACTTTAACAACATAAGCCTTTTTGTTAGGTTATCGTAAATTACAATTAAAGTCCCCTACTTCAATTATCTCCACATTAACTGCTACATATTGTATTATCTTTCTAAACATTTCTTCCCTCTCCTTTTTTATAACAAAGCATATAGTACAATAATTCTTATAACATGTTCTCCCCATCTTACATAAATAACAGTAATTCTACTTGTTATAAGTGTAACAGCAAACACTTGCAGTATCTTTATATAATACAAGTATTCCGGAACAGGTTTCTCTCAAGATTCCATATTGTATTTTTTCTGCACCACACTTCTGTTTGATGTGTCTCTGTTTCTGACAAAAATTTAATATCTTCCAGTACAACAACATCACTATCTAACTTTTTGCACTACTCCAAAATCCATATCCTTTTCAACTTTTTAAAACTATTTACATTTAATGACAAAACTTTACACATAACTCTACTTTAAATAATTGTCCCCAGGATACACTAATCTTCCGTGTAAGACTAAATTAGTCTTACACAAAAGAGCCAGTCTAAGAGTAAGATGGCAGCGCGCCATGCATATTAATGTGGGTGCGCTGCCTCAACTCTAAAACTAACACGGAGCGTGGACGAGAGTAGGGGGCATGTCGGACTGCCGATCAGTCCAAAAATCCACACCTCTACAAGTTTGAAACTCGGGAAATGTCTAGTTACATGAGCGAGTCCGCTCACATGTGTACATTTTAACACTACACTCCCCCATATAGTAAACCCCGTACAAACAAAAATTAAAAGAATTTTTTTTTTTTCAAGACATAGCTGCCTGTATTTGCGCGTGTTTGCGCAGGTTTGCCCATTGCTTAGCTACAGTTAGCAGTTTAGACACCGAAGAGGATAATAAGAAAAATATATGCAAATTAAGCGAAATAGCGATAGCGTAGTGGTTAGAGCCTTCGCACAAAGAGGAGGCATTCCCGGTTTGAGTCCCACCACTACACTTTTCGTTTTCTGTTGGAAATCTGTATACAAAAATATTTCCTGACATGTATTAAAGTTTTGTAAAAAGCATTGAGATGTTATATGCAGTAGTGAACGAATTTTATATATATATATATATATATATATATATATATATATATAGGAAGGTGAAATGATTATGCATACTGATGTATGAGTAACTTATTTTAAGCAATGTAAAGCACTGCTAAGCATATTTTACCAGTATTGAGCATATTTATGTTTAAATGCTCATAGCTGAGCATTGCGTTAACTAGTGCAATGTCTTTGTGTGGAGATGCGCATCGTGCCAACTAGTGCAACCAGAACATGTTTGCGTGTAGCTGCGCACAGCACTAACCAGCGCAACGTCGAGCAACGCTGAGCAAAGTTGAACAAATTTGGCTAAACACGGCCACACCACCTTTACTGTAGCTTAAACCATTCAGGTTTGGCCAGTAGGAAAATAAAAAGCAGTGACAGGGCTCGAACTCGGGGTACTGTGCACTATAGTCACAGTACATAACCACTAAACCATGACAGCATTTCATAACCATGCACTTTCAACAGACACATATCTATCAAAGGAATATTAAACAGACACATATCTATGAAAGGAATATTAAACAATGCTAACATCAGCTAAGCAGGTGTGCCTACAGCTGAGTTTTTTCAAAACTGGCCAATCACAAATAAGTGCGGGAAATGAGGCATATTTAAGCTCCACAGGCGGGAATACTTACCATAACTGGTTGTAGCTCCCTTCTGCAGTCAGCATGGCCGGTGTTGGAGAAGTCACTCGATTTTGAGCGCAACGTTGGGGCACTGAGGAGACCAAAGTAATGGTTTGGCTCCTTGTCCACAATCATGAGGAAAGACTCCTGTGGGGCCAGTACCAGGGCACCCAATACAAAACGGAGGCCTGGAACTGTCTAGCTCATGATCTCACCAGTGCCACTGGCGTTCCTCGGACTGGCGAGCAAGTCAGGCACCATTACTCTGACCTGAATCTATGTAAGGAGGATCAACTGGACCAGTGGATCCAGGAGGCCCGTGGGATGGCAAATGCCCCAGTACTGAGTAAGTAGCCATTGTATTAAGTAGTTAAGAATTGCTATGCTTGTCTATACTATGGATAGGTATGTCTCAATATCACTGCATTTACTTCATAGCTGCAGGTGTCCAGGCTATGAATCAGCAAGCCCACGAAGACAGGCTGCAAAGGTTGCGTCACCAGGCAGGTTAGTAATTATTCTGCATGTACTGGTATATAAAATAAATGAGAGAGCCTTCAAAAAGTATTTTAACCCAATAAATAAAGGTGTAATAATTCTTTAATAAAGGTATAATTCCTGGAGTGTGTATGTGTGATTTTCTTTGATATGTTGTTGTACTGTTGCATTTTAGAAATAGTACTGTTGTGTTAAGCAGTGTTAACCCACACTTGGGTAGGCCCATATAAGGTGGATGAAGGGAGTGCCAGTAGCTTTTATGCATATTTACAGCCCTCAACTGTTGGTTCATGCCCAGCATGTACAGGTTAATCTGGCACATGAGTAGCTTGGTATTGTGTTCCCCAGAAATATCAGTGTGCTGTCAGAAATGTAGGGAGCTGTTCACATATAACTGATAATTTCACCTGAACATATCTAGATAATTATATGAAAGTAAAGCTTCCAGTGTATCATCTCAGCAGTAGTGTGTGTGAGCAACTCTCAGAATATGTAGCAGTAACATCTGCATCCTGGACAGTTTGTATCTTAGATACAGCTCATGTATATAATGATCTAGCAAAATCCAAGTGCACAATAGAAGGACATTGGGTAGTGTAATAATACATGTAAGGGACATATAACTGCAGTTAATAGGAATGTAGTGTAAACTAGAAGGATATATAAGTTAATTGAGCTATCTTTTTCCACCCTACTGTATGTGCATAAAAAATTCCACACCTCAATGGGTATGACTAATCTCAAAACATTTGTTGGGACATATGTCCTACTGGTTTATAAATATTTGAATTTATTTCTATGCATGTGCCCTGTTCAAATACCACAATATTGGTGGCCTGTTGCCATCAATTAAACCTGCATGCTGTTGTAATGTCCACTATTGTTCTATATATGCATGTGTTATGCTTGCTTTTCAACTGTTGAAACTCTGGTGTGTTGGGTTAATGGGAATACTTCTGCATGCTGTTATAATTAACTGGGACTGCTGTTGACTGTTACTAACCCATATCTTTATTAAATTCTCCAAAACATAGTTCGTATGGGAAGGCTGGTCCCAGTGGACACACCTGTCCCACCTCAGCTGGCCATGGCACCTGGCACCAGCAGGTCCGGTGCCCAGCCTGGGACCTCCTCCTCTACTGGCCGTGTGCCACCTTAAGGTGGAAATGCTGCAGGGGATGGGGCTCACCCCCCCCCATGCAAGCGTGGGCGAAGGAGGGCCACCTATCACCCTTCGAACGGTCCGGGCTGTGGTGCGTAGAGAGACTGAGCGTCCTGTTGTAGAACCTGTACGCCAGCTTGAGGCACGAGTGGCACAACTCCCGAGTCAGCCTGCCCCTCCTACACAGCCCCCAGCACAGCCACCCTCTGGGCTGTGAAGGTGCAGTGGTGACTGCCCATGGGTGGGGATCTCAGTTCCACTGTTACCATCTGTGGGCTCATGGGTTTGCAATTTCCAAACATCCCTCCCCGTCAATGGTGTTCACCCACCACGTGTCATATTCCGCCCCTGTATGCGTCTTGTTTGTCTTGTCTACCTCCCCAACCTACCTCCCCAAATATACCTACTTCTCCTACCCCACCATTCCACTCTCACCTGAAAAAAAAAAAGGGCAATCTGCTCCCCAAATAAAAGTTACGCCCCATACATAGCTGCCCATTTTGCACACATGTTCCCTGGACACACAAAATGTAATTTAATTGGCATTACAACATACTTTGTTGTACAGTTTTCTGCATGTGTGATGTGGCACACTTTTACGCCGGATGCCCTTCCTGACGCAACCCTCCCCATTTATCCGGGCTTGGGACCGGCACAAAGAAATGCACTGGCTTGTGCATCCCCAGTGGCTGCCACCAATACTGCTGGCCAACAGTGTGCTGGCGGAAATTGGCCGAAGGAGGAGAAGAGGCAGAAGGCTTGCCCGAAGGCAGGTAAAGGCTAGGACTGTGATAGTGAGGGTCGGAACTTTGAATGTTGGCAGTATGACTGGTATAGGGAGGGAGCTAGCTGATATGATGAACTGAAGGACGGTTGGTATATTGTGTGTGCAAGAGACCAGATGGAAGGGGAGCAAGGCAAGGTGTATTGGAGGCGGTTTCAAATTGTTTTATCATGGTGTGGATGGGAGGAGAAATGGTGTAGGCATTATCCTGAAGGAAGAGTATGCTAAGAGTGTTTTGGAGGTGAAAAGAGTGTTGGATAGAGTGATGTTTATGAAGCTGGAAATTGATGGTGTAATGATGAATGTTGTTAGTGCATACGCTCCACAAGTTGGGTGTGCGATGGATGAGAAAGAAATATTTTGGAGTGAGTTGGATGAAGTGGTGATGACTGTACCCAAGGGTGAGAGACTGGTGATTGGAGCAGATTTCAATGGGCATGTAGGTGAAGGGAAAGTACAGTTTTGTACCTACCATAAATGTAGATGTTCGAGTGTATACCCTGCTGCAGTCATCACACTTGGGTTATCCTGCCGTCAGGCGGTCCCGCAGTCGACCCGAATTCCAAAGTCCTGGTCCGGCGTCGGTTGCTGTCGCTTCTTCCCCGACGTCAACCTCTGAATATCAGAAGCATCAGATGCCATTTTCTTCAGTTTTTTCTTGCCCCAGATGTCAGGTGCCCCTAATAGGTAGACAAAATATATATACAGATATATATATATATATATATATATATATATATATATACACAGCTATATAAAAATAAAACAAAACCCTTAGGCACAAGCAAATACACCACAGAAGTAGTATAGGATAGAGTAGTAGAGATAAGTTCAGCCAGTTCAGAGGGGATGGAGGGAGGGTAACCTGGACTGCTGCAGGGTATACACTCAAACATCTACATTTATGGTAGGTACAAAACTGTACTATGTTCATCGTGTTACCCTGCTGCAGTCATCACACTTGGGTAGAATTCCAAGCTAAGGATGGGTGGTGGAGTCAAAGAGGGTTAGAGGAGGCTAGAAGGCCCTGCAAAACTGCAGTGGCGAAGCCAGCTCTAGTCTTAGAGTAAAGTGGTAAGTGGTAATGTTTGGTGAAGGTGTGTACTACTGAACTCTAAGTTGCAGCTTCCAGAATATCCTTGGTTGGCACCCCTCTGATGTAGGCTGTAGATGTAGCTGCTGCCCTGGTAGAGTGGGGCCTTATGCTAGCAGGAACTGGTTTTCCATGGTGGGTGTAGCAAAAAAGTATGCAATGTCCTATCCATTTGGAAATGGTCTGTTTTGAGATAGCCTTTCCTTGTGATGCTGTAGAATAAGATACAAAAAGGTGGTCAGATTTTCTGAAAACCTTAGTTTTATCCAAGTAGTAACGTAGCTGCCTGTGAACGTCCAAGGAATGTAGGAGTCTTTCTCCTTTGTTCTGTGGATTTGGAAAGAAGGTGGGTAAATGGATGGTTTGATTTAGAGCCACACTGGATACCACCTTAGGCATAAAGGAGGGGTTAGTGTGTAGGGAAACTGTCTTGATGAAAAATGAGGAAAAGCTCTACTGCCATTAGTGCCTGAAGCTCTGAAACTCTTCTCGCTGAAGTAATTGCTAGCAGCAGGGCAGTCTTCCATGATATAAACTTTAAGTCAGCTAAGAAAGCTGGCTCAAAAGGGGGTAGCATAAGTTTTTCCAGAACAAAGTTGAGGTCCCAAGTAGGTGTTGGTGCTCTCCTGGGAGGCCTAATGTTTTTGGCCCCTCTGAGAAACTGCCTTAGGAGTGGATGTGAAAATAGGGGAGGATCCGTGTTGTAGTGAGCTGAAATAGCGGAGGCATGGATTTTAATAGATGAAAAAGAAAGCCCTTTGTGTAACATCTCAGTTAAATATTGCAAAATCTGAGGTATGTCAGGCTGAAGGGTATTTTGGCCTTTAGCTTGGTTCCAGGCACAAAACCTTTTCCATTTGTCTGAGTAGGCTTTCCTGGTGCTGGGCCTCCTGGCCTCCAGAATAACATCCATAACAGCTTGTGAGAGAGGAGCTGGCTGGTTACTTAGGTGATTTGCCATGCAGCCAAGTTTAAGGTTTTGAGTTGGCTGTGTAGAATCTGATTGTATTGCTGAGTGAGCAGATGGGTAATTTGTGGTCGAATCCATGGTGGGCCCTGGGCCATATTCCTTAATAGTGGGTACCAGTGCTGGCGTGGCCAGTCTGGGGCAATGAGTATCATTCGGGGTTTCTCCATCCTGACTTTCAGCAGCACCTTTGTGAGTAGGGATAATGGAGGAAAGGCATATACTGTAAGCATTTTCCAACTGAATGAGAGTGCATCCACCTTCCAAGCTTGACGGTGAAAAGTCCTTGTGCAAAATTTTGTTAGTTGATAGTTTTGGGGGCTGGCAAATAGGTCTATGTCTGGGAGCCCCCATTTTTGAGTTATCATTGCAAATACTTGTGGATCCAGTTTCCACTCGTGGGGATCCATGATGTTTCTGCTTAGGTCGTCTGCCAATGTGTTCTTTTTTCCTGGCAAGAATTGAGCTTGTAATTGAACTTGGTAAGCCAGTGCTGTGTTCCACAAGGTCATTGCTTGCCTGCATAAAGGGTAGGAGTGTGTACCCCCTTGCTTGTTTATGTACCACATTACTGTGGTGTTGTCTGTTCTTATGATAAGCTGTCCTGGATGTAAAAGGTCCTTGAAGGCTGTCAGAGCATTTTGTACAGCTAGCATTTCTTTTTGATTGATGTGCAGATTCCTTTGATCTGCAGTCCATATGCCTTGAATGCACTGTCCTGCCATGTGTGCCCCCCCAGGCATAGTCCAATGCATCTGTTGTCATAGTTTGCCTGGCTGGGGGTAAGGTGAAAGGCTGACCCTTGTTGAGGTGACATGCCTGTGACCACCATAGGAACTCCTGTTGAAGGCAGGGAATGAGAGGTATCATTGTTTCCAAGCTGTGGCTGTGTTGAGTCCATACGCTTTTTAGGTACCATTGTAATTTCCTCATATGCAGTTTTGCAAATGGTATTAGTAGTATGCAAGATGCCATGAATCCCAAGGCCTGCTGAATTTTTCTTACAGGGAGTTGGGTCTTTGTTGCCATTGCTCTGAAGTATTGAGTTAATTGTAGTTGTTTGTCTGGCGTCAGATAAGCCATCTGGGCCATTGTATTCAAGCTGGCACCCAGGAATGTCATATTTTGTGAGGGCACTAGTTTTGATTTCTTTTCATTTACTGTGTACCCTAGGCAACTTAGAAGATGTTTTACAAAAGCCAGGTGTTGTAAGAGAATGTCCTTGTTTTCTGCTTGGATGAGGCAGTCGTCCAGGTATGGGTATATTTGAATTCCTCTTTGTCTGCAGTATGCAATTACTGGTGCCAGGCATTTTGTGAAGACCCTGGGTGCAGTAGATAAGCCAAAGGGCAGTGCAGATAATTGGTAATGGGTTGAACCTGCAATGAAACGGAGGTATCTTCTGCAATTTTGCCAGATAGGGACATGCAGGTATGCCTTCTTGAGGTCCAACGTTACTAGCCAAGCTTTCTTGCCAAACATGGGAAGAAGCTGCTGTAGTGTGAGCATCTTGAATTTGGGTACTTGCAAGAAGGTGTTTAAAATTGAAAGGTCCAGAATGGGTCTCCAAGCATTGTCCTTTCTGGGGACTAGAAAGAGCCTTGAGTAAAATCCTTGGCTTTGCTCCGGTGTAGGTACCAGTTGAATGGCTCTCATGTCCATGAGAGCTGTAATTTGTTTTTGTGCCTCTGCCCATTGTTTTTGTGGCATGTTTGGCATTCCTTTTATCCTTGGCAAGGTGTGAAAATGGAATCTGTATCTTTGTGAGATAATGTCTAGGACCCATTTGTCCTTTGTGACGATGTGCCAGTTGTCTGCAAAAAGTGCTAATTTTCCTCCCAAGGGAGCTGCCAGGAGAGTTTTGCTTGGCAGTTTGAGGTATAAGTCATTGTGTTTGCCTTCTAGGAGTTTGTGGCCTGTCTTCTCCTCCCTTCTGTGTTGCAGTGCCCCATTGGCGAGGTTTGTAAGGGATTTGTGCTTGTCCTCTGCCCCTTGGGCGCCTGCATTTACCCCTCTGTGGTTTGTCAGAAGCTGGAAAGGACCAATTTTTTGTTGGCCAATTTCTGCTGAATCGTGGGGGCTGTACTTGTAAGAAATCTTTGACCGTCTGCATAGATTTTGCCTTATCCTCCATTTTCTTTAAAACCTCCTCTGCTTTAACCCCAAATAAGACATCCTGCTGTAAGGGTGCTTCTAGTAACTTTGCTTTAACATGATCAGGCAGAGATTGCTCCTTTAACCAAGCATGCCTATGTACAACAGACCCAGTAACAACTGCTCTAGAGGAAGCTTCCAAGGCATCAAAACCACATTGTAAAGTATGTTTGCCCACCTGTTCAGCTGCATGCAACAGATCCTGCATTTCCTTGAATTCAGACTGTTGAGGGTGGTGTGCCCATCTTTTGTTTTATTTGAGACATTAGGAATTGCTGGTATTTAAGCATGTGAAATTGACAATTTAGTGCTCTGATAGCTAGAGTAGCTGAGGTGTAAACCTTCTTCCCCCACCTATCTAGTGCTCTGGAGTCCCTTTCAGAGGGTACAAGATTTTTAGCCATAGAAGCCTTAGCCCCCTTGGGACCCTGGGAGATTGTCTCTGGATCAGCAACAGAGCTTTTGTATAGGAATTTGTGTGTCAGGCACTCTATAGTATCTATCTGGTTTGGCTTTAGCAGGAGGCAGAGAATCTGGATTTAGACTAGATTCTAAGAAAACATCATCCACAATGTCTAAAACTGGGGGGATAGCAAGGGGTCTGTGCTGGGGGAGTAAAAGAAACTCTCAGAGCCTTTTCTTTGAGTCGGAGTAGTCCTGACCCTCCCAGTGGAAATGTTCCCTCATGGTATGTAAGGTTTCCCCAAAGGAATAATCTTCGGGGGGAGAAGCTGAGGGAATGTAGTCTTCAGCATCAGAACCTTCATAAGGGGGAAAGGAGTAACCCTGTTCCTCAGAGGAGCCTGAGGAAACAGACACCTGATCAGAGGAGGCATAATCCTCCTCTTGTCTAGGCCTTTTGTCAGGGGGGGGGGGGGTTGGGAACCCCTGATCAAAGAAATTAAATCTTCAGCCATTTTAAGCATCTGTTTCTTAGGCATAGGGCCTTGACCTGGAGACTGAAGAGTAGTCTTTTTTGGTTTTAGGAGTCTTAAGTTTAGCATAAGATTTTATGGTGAGAGTAGTCGGTCTGAAGACACCTTCAGAAACCAAAGGTGTTTCTACAGCACCGACTTCTCCTACTGCAATGTTGTCGGTAGGGCCTAAAGAAAATGGCTGTGTCGGCCTAGAACTCTCTGCTGGAGAATCCGAAGCGGTCTGGGGATCCAATTCAGCAGTAGCCAGGGGCTGAGTAGGCACCTCACTGAAAACCGGAGAACCGGCGACCGGCCCAGCCGAGGGCTCGGAGTCTGGCTTGGATCTAGGCTGCCTTTCTTTATCTTTGCGTTTTTTATGCACGCCGGTAGTCGGTTGCTCCGATGGCATAGTGTAATTAAATTTCCTACTGAAGTAGTGTCGTGCGAAATCAAAGCGCCGCTTTATAGTTCGCTTATTGAACCTAGCACAAAACCGACAACCAGTGACGTCGTGGTCTGGGCTTAGGCAAGGTATACAAAAAGAATGAAAGTCCTTATGAGGTATTTGCTTCCCACAAGAAATGCAATTGTTAACTTTTTCTGACATCGGACTGAGGCAAGAAAAGGTTCCCCAACGGGGTACTTAGATTTGAAGACTTCGGACTGAAACTTGATTCGAAAATCTCAGGTGTCGGCCGACCGGCACTTGCGAACTGCTTCTGCTTCGGGCACCGCGCTGCAAGAAAGACTGAAGAAAATGGCATTGGATGCCTCTGATATACCCCTGGTGCACTGATGTCAGGGAAGAAGCAACAGCAACCGACGCCGGACCAGGACTTTGGAATTTGGGCCGACTGCAGGACCGCCTGACGGCAGGATAACCCAAGTGTGATGACTGCAGCAGGGTAACATGATGAACATCAGAGGGGATGAGGAAGTGATGGGTAGGTATGGTGTTAAGCAAAGGAATGCAGAAGGTCAGATGGTAGTGGATTTTGCGAAAAGGATGGACATGGCTGTGATGAATACATATTTTAACAAGAGGGAGGAGCATAGGGTGACATACAAGAGTGGAGGAAGATGCACACAGGTGGATTATATCTTATGTAGAAGGGCCAATCTGAAGGAGATTGGAGACTGTAAAGTGGTGGCAGGGGAAAGTGTAGTTAGGCAGCATAGGATGGTGGTTTGTAGAATGACATTGGTGATCAAGAAGAGGAGGATGAGTGTGAGGACAGCACCAAGGATCAAATGGTGGAAAATTAAAAAGGGTAATTGTGAGGTGAAGTTCAGGGATGAGTTAAGACAGGCACTGGGTGGCAGTGAAGAGTTACCGAATAGCTGAGTAACAACAGCAGAGCTAGTAAGAGAGATGGCTATAAGGGTGCTTGGTGTGACATCTGGAAAGAGGAAGGAGGACAAGGAGACCTGGTGGTGGACTGAAGAAGTACAGGAGAGTATACACAGAAAGAGGTTGGCGAAGAAGAAGTGGGATTGTCAAAGATATTAAGAAAGTAGACAAGAGTATAAGGAGATGAGGTGCATGGCAAAGAGAGAGGTGGCGAAGGCTAAGGATAAGGCGTATGAAGAGTTGTATAAAAGGTTGGACACTAAGGAGGGAGAAAAGGACCTGTACCGATTGGCTAGACAGAGGGACCGAGCTAGTAAAGATATGCAGCAGATAAGGGTGATAAAGGATAATAAGGGAAAAGTACTCGCAAGCAAGGAGAGTGTGTTGAGCAGATGGAAAGAGTACTTTGAGGGGTTGATGAATGAAGAGAATGAGAGGGAGAGAAGGTTGGATGATGTGCGGATAGTGAATCATGACGTGCAGTGGATTAGCAAGGAGGAAGTAAGGATAGCTATGAAGAGGATGAAGAACGGAAAGGCTGTTGGTCCAGAAGGCATACCTGTGGAAGCATGGAGGTGTTTAGGTGAAATGGCAGTGGAGTTTTTAACTAAATTGTTTAATGAAATCTTGGAAAGTGAGAGGATGCCTGAGGAATGGAGAAAAAGTGTTTTGGTACAGATTTTTAAGAATAAGGGTGATGTGCAGAGCTGTAGTAACTACAGAGGGATTAAACTGATCAGTCACAGCATGAAGTTATGGGAAAGAGTAGTGGAAGCTAGGTTAAGAAGGGAGGTGATGATTAGTGATCAGCAGTATAGTGTCATGCCAGGAAAGAGCACTACAGATGCGATGCTTGCTCTGAGAGTGTTGATGGAGAAGTACAGAGAAGGTCAGAAGGAGTTGCATTGTGTCTTTGTGGATTTAGAGAAAGCATATGACAGGGTGCCTAGAGAGGAGTTGTGGTATTGTATGAGGAAGTCGGGAGTGTCAGAGAAGTATGTAAGAGTGGTACAAGATATGTATGAGGGTGGTGTGACAGCGGTGAGGTCTGCGGTGGGAGTGACGGATGCGTTTAAGGTGGAGGTGGGATTACATCAAGGATCAGCTCTGAGCCCTTTCTTATTTGCAATGGTGATGGAAAGGTTGACAGACGAGATCAGACAGGAGTCCCATGGACTATGATGTTTGCAGATGACATTGTGATCTGTAGTGAGAGTAGGGAACAGGTGGAGGAGACCCTGGAGAAGTGGAGATATGCTCTAGAGAGAAGAGGAATGAAGGTCAGTGGGACTAAGAATATATGTGTGTGGGAATGAGAAGAAGGATAGAGGAATGGTGAGGATGCAGGGAGTAGAGGTGGTGAAGGTGAATGAGTTTAAGTACTTGGGATCAACAGTTCAGAGTAATGGTGAGTGTGGAAGAGAGGTGAAGAAGAGAGTACAGGCAGGATGGAGTGGGTGGAGAAGAGTGTCAGGAGTAATTTGTGACAGATGAGTAGCAGTAAGAGTGAAAGGGAAGGTCTACAAGAGGGTAGTGAGACCAGCTATGTTATACAGGTTGGAGACAGTGGCACTGACAAAAAGGCAGGAGTCAGAGCTTGATGTGGCAGAGCTGAAGATGTTAAGATTTGCACTGGGTGTGACGAGGATGGACAGGATTAGGAATAAGTATATTAGAGGGTCAGCCCAGGTTGGAGGGTTTGGAGACAAAGCCAGAGAGGCAAGATTACGTTGGTTTGGACATGTGCTGAGGATGGATGCACAGTATATTGGGAAAAAGATGCTAAGGATGAAGCAGCCAGGTAACTGGAAAATAGGAAGGCCTAAGATAAGGTTTATGGATGTGGTGAGAGAGGATATGCAGGTGGTTGGTGTGACAGAGCAAGATGCAGAGGACAGGAGGAAATGGAAACAGTTGATCTGCTGTGGCGACCCCTAACAGGAGCAGCCGAAAGAAGAAGATGAAAACATACTTTGTCTCAACTCTCTATCAGGGGTTGAAGGTTTCATATTTACCTCCAAATTTATTTCATATGCACAGCTGTTGCTGTTAAAGAAATGGGCAGCTATGGACCTTCCCTACATCCGTCCTGCACATCCCGTGCTATTTTCCCTACTGTCTTTCTCTTTTGTGCCCCTTTTTTACCACTTTCCTATCTCCCCATTTTTTTTTCTTTCAAAGAAATGAGCACGGAGTTTGCGGGAGTAAGCACTATTAAGCAGTAGTTAGCTGGTTTGCGCGAGTGCGCGTTTGTTTGCGCTTAGCTAGGCATTGCTAAGCATTGCGCAAACCTGCCTACAACTGCTTAAAAGTGCCTTAGTCACTCTGTATGTGAGAGCCCTTGTTCTGCTCAGCAGCAAAATAAAACACCTCTGTCAGTCTCGAACCCCAGATCTTGTACACACTACACTGTATAAAGTACCACTAAGCCACGGTAGATATACAAGTTGGTGCTGAAATAAATATATCATGCATCAGAATGAGTGAATGTAAAGGAAAAATAGGAATGCCATACCACACAACTTATTCTGTGGATCTTTACCAACAGTTGTTGTGGGATTACATTACATGACTGATAAGACAAGCAGCCATTCTAGCAGGAAATAATGTGACACCATCACTTTATAACCCCCACACAGTATCATAGCAGGACAAACATTGGCATATCTGTTTAGGGCAGAGGACATACCTCCTAACTGTCCCTAATTTTCAGGGATGTTCCTGATTTTGAAACAAAATTTAGCTCTGTCCCTCTGAATCCCTCCGAAAACTACTGACTTTGGCCAGAAAGGTGGTGAATTACACGTAATGAGTAATGACAATAATTAAGAGTTAGACACTTCTTTTACTTCAGAAAAGGTGCATTAATCCATATGCTCTGGTTCTCTCAAAGTCTCAACTTAATGGCACTAATATTTTAAAGATGTCCCTGACTTTTTCTCTACTTTTCCCTGAGTCTGTTCAAGTATGTACCCGAGTGTTTGAGAGGTCTGGCAGAGGCAGAATCACAGAGGCATATCAGCCTTTCTGCTGTTACACAGTGTGCAGATAGCTTTGGAAGGCGTTCCGGAAGCATACCCTTATGTAGGAATACAACACTGAAATACAAAAGGATGTAGCCATGTACTGGTAGCAACCAACTGTAAGAATCTCATTGCTCTAGTGTTGAAAAGACCCGTGTGGTGCACAGACAAAGAATAACAGGCTAATCTGTCTACCATGTGGATAGGTCCAGAGTTGGGAGTTACGCAGACAGACTACTTGCCTTGATTAACTAACATGTACACAGCAACCCTGTAAGTCCAGCAAGATAAAGTTCACACAATAATACGTACGCTCTCTGTATCTCTGCACCCCTACCCAAATGTAGAATATACCTGTGTGTGCAGGGTCTACCAAGGATGTAGGTAAGCATACTCACAGTACTGAAATGTGTCCAGTTTTCTTGAGCAGCTTGTGCTAATGTCAACACTAAAAAGCACAAACTGTTTAGAACTGAGTAAATGAATATTCACAGTACAGCAGTTCACAAACAATTCTTGTGCCAAAGGAATACATCTCGATAACTAGCTTTGCATGGCAGTTAATTGTAAAATTTGAAAAGAAAGTACATCCTCCCATGTATCTTGGGTTAGCATTTTGAGGGGTGAGTACATTTCTACACTGACAAGTGTGTACTGGAAGCAGCAACATTTAGGTCTGAGTACAAAATGTAAATCACTGGCTACACCCCTGGCTTTTGATATAAGAACTATACCAACCTTCTGTCTTAAACAATGATGTCCACAGCAAACAAGGATGATCTCCATCTTGGAAAGCTGAAAGAGCCAGGCCTACCTGAGTTAGTAATTTATAGTACTGGGTTGCTATGACAGTGATTACTGCAATTACTACACAGCAGGCTGCATGAAATTAGCAAATGGTGGCCACTAATTGGTGCAGTGACCATCACATGCTCATGTGCAAATACCTACAAAAGCAGGCTACAATCGCTGCCAACAAACTCAAATCACTCTATTGCAGAGACTGACAGAGAGAGAAAGAGACAGAGAAAAGGAAAAAGAAAAATACCAAATCATACAAAGGAAAGGTATGTGACACATGTATTTACTGGCATGTAGTAGATGTTTTTGAAGAGTAGTCTACATAATGTGAACCATTCATATGTGGCAGCAGTACTTATCTATGCACAGATGTCGTGCTTAACTACTGCTATGGACAATACAGTGTGTACCTGTGGGCAGTGGGACATACCTGTGAAATGTGTAGCTCAGCATTAAATGTCAAAGATCTGATCCATGTTATCTGTGTTCTGTACAGTAGTGTAGCCAATGGCTGTTGGGGGGATTAGCGCTGCCATTATATAAACATGGGTGTGACAGAGCAACACATGCATGATAGTCATATTAAAGTGTAGCTTAGCACTGGCAACTGCTGTAGCAGTCTAGTATGCTTATCTAGCATTTGTAGCTATATATACCCCCCCGTCTAATGTTAGTGTGTGTTCACATGTGACACCTGTTTGCGTTGCAGCAAGGTCCAACAGTTCAGTTGCGAGGTTCAGAGACTTACAACAATGTGGACCTTGTGTGTGTATGCCACACACATACGGAGAAATACACGTGTCATATACATTCACATCTGTATATGTGCATAGAGTAGGGGACATATTGCAACTGTTTGTGAAGGGTGGAGAGATATATGTTGGTGAAGGTTAGTATGCGTGTATTTGTATGTAGGTTTTAGTGTGTGACAAACAAGACAGCATACAGTGCTGGTATATGACATGTGGTGGTTAAACAGTGTGGGTGGTTTGTTCAGTTTGCAATGTTGAAGCCAGTGAGGCCTGCTAAAGCTACCTGGGCTGTGAACACTTTCAATGCATTTATCACAAGACTGTGCGATATTATTACATTACTGTACACCTCACATCCTTTTGTACAAGTGATATTCCCACTATGAAAGGTGAAATGTATATGTGCCTACATATATATGTATATGTACACCAATGGATATGTATATATATATATATATATATATATATATATATATATATATATAGAGAGAGAGAGAGTCAGTCCTATATACTCATACACACCTACATCTACTTGTTGCTATAGATTCTTTGTACTGTTGACTGACTGTGATGGTCAATGTGTTTGTGAATACGTCAAAGATATGTATTTGAGGGATAGCTTAGTGGGAAACTGTTTATGTCATGGTATTATGGGTCCCTGCTTTGATCCCAGCAAAAGTTGTGCATTCTGTTGCTAAGCAGAAAAAGTGCTATGGCATACAGTGTGATTAAGTCCATTGGTTTTAACTGGGGTGTGTCATTGGAGGCTAAAGCACTACAGCTATGATTATTGATTGGTACTGATGTTGAATCCAAATTCTGTATGTACTGTAATACTACTTGAAGCTCTGGGCCTGTACAGCAAAGTATGGTGGATGTCCACATTGCTTGCATCCACTGTTTTGTGTGGTCCCTGTATTCATCACAGATTACATTCCTCAAGATTAAGGTTTTTTAAGTACTGACACACAGTACGGTAGAGTACACACGTAAAGCTTATCTGGGTTGCCATACCTTTGTGTCCTGTAATTATGTCTGATGTGTGTGTGGGTATGTCTGTAACATGTCCTCTGTCATATGTGTGGTAAAACATATAAATGCGTATCTAGCAACATTTATAGTGGACTACAGCAGTATGCGACCTATATTCCCAATTATGCATATATTTTGGCCAAGGATTTGTCGTTAACAAGTTGTGTGGTATAATAGTAATACATTTACTGGACCTTACACTCATTGTGATGGATGACATATTTCTTTACACATCAGCTTGATGCATATCTGCTGTGGCTAGGGGGTGCATTGTGTTGCATACAGTGTGCCAGGTACTCTTGTATAGTCTTATATAGTGATTTTATTTTTGTTGCCGTGCAGAACATGGTTCATTAGATAGAGTGAGCCAAGCACTTTCAAGCAATTGTGGGGTGAGCTGTGATAAGTGGTAGTTAAAGTGTTTCACTCTCAGTTAGCTAATAGGCTGCTATATATGGCAGTTCATTGATATCTGTACTGTATAATGTTAAATGTGCCATATGACTTGCTCAGACATATTTTGTCTTTATGTCTTCCAGGGTCATGGCACATCACAGAAATCCCAGCTATAGTAGTGCTGAAGATGAGATCATTACTAGCTGTATGATTCAGCATTACAGTCTGTTCTCACGAACCAGCCAGAACCAGCAGGAGCGTACTGCAATATGGCAAGATGTTGTCCGGAGGGTAAATGAGGTAGGCCTGCATAACTGGACATATGAGCAAGTACGCCACCACTGCAGTGATATACTCAGACATGTCTGTCAGTGTGCTTCTGATGTGCGGAGACAGCAGCTTGCAACAGGAGGTGGTGTTAATATCCACCCCCCCAACCTCACCAGAGTGGAGGAGCTGCTCCTGAGCCTCGTGGCACCTGCCCAACAACAGCAGCAGACCTACACCATGATGGAGGTTGAAGCCACCCAGCAAGCACACGTGGAGCATGCAGGTAACATGGCATATCTGTAGACTACTGTTATCTGTATTGGTAGATCATGCATATGTGAGACGTGGAGTGCGTAGTTAGAAGATGTGGAGCCTGTTGTTGTGTAATACTGATCATTTGGAACATAACCTGTAGGCCTGTGAATGCAAACTGTTGTTCTACTGTAAGATTGCAAACACACAGTAGCAATGCCACAGTTGTGGCCACTAACAAACTGTCTCATCTTTATGTAGGTCCCTCTGGGGTGACATCAAGGCAGCGGACAGATGCTGGTGAGTGTGCTCTACATTTATTATTGTAAATAAAAAGTGCATGTCATAGTTAAGGTGTAGGCCATGTACCCATGTAACACACCTACCCATAATGCATGCTGTGCATGTTTGGTGTAAGACCACGCACATCTCACTAATGTGATTAGCTGCCTCAAACACATGCAATACCCAGACCATCTCAAACAAATGTGGCTACACTGTAGTGACCATTGGATAGGCAAAGTTGATACTCAACATGCACATAACATACACAACTATGTCATACACAGAGCATTTTAACATGCTACACATAAAGGATTCACAAGCCCTCTGTAAAGACACACTCAGGTATCCAAAATCTCATCCACACATTACACATAATACACCTGAGGGGTAGAGGCCTATCATGGGGCATTTATACACTCTGCAACACACTACACATTCATGTCAGGGAATGCTCCTTATTGACCTCCTTACAAACCCATGTAACAACTGGTTGTGAAATGGTGAATGTAGCCAAGGTAGTACAGTTCCAGTACAGCATGATTAGTGCTGGTTTGGGAAACATTTGTAGCCTTGAGTGACCACATGATGCTTCATGATGATGGCCTATGGTACTATACCCCATCCAGTTATTGTAACCACAGTACTACACATAGCTTTCATTGCTATACACCTCAACGTTCTGTGTGTGCAAACATATGCACCTCTAAACAATATGCATGCCAATCACCATTTGCACAACTGACACATATATGTCTTGTGATGCTATTGAGTGGCTAGGTCATATGACACACATTGGGTATGTGTGATGTTTAAATATACAGTTGTGTTTTAGCATGCCATGTCATGGAAGACACTGGCATGTCCACAATATGATCTACACTCACCATAACTACTGTACAGTGGGTATGTGGACGAATGGTATTCCATCAATTATACATGCACCACTGATGATGTGTGAATACTCATCATACATGTGCTAAAACTGTGCACACAATTATTTGCTAAAGACACAGAGGCTGTAATCAGAACGGGATACCTATCTGACACACAGATACACATCCAGCCATGGTATGCAGACCTGTGAGTTATGGTGCACAGTTCATTACAGAGTTTTGAATACTTGCACAGCAATGTTGTGTCCATGTATGCATTGCGTTCTAGGGGGAGGCCAATCCCCTAATAACAAAACACATGCATCAAAGCCATGTATACTGTTAGTAACAAGGACTGTCTACACTTGCACTGCATGCTGTTGAGCAACACATGTCCTGCATGCTGACATGTGTGATATGACTGTTTTGCTTGTGATACTGTACCCCACCATCACCTGCTATTGTGTATGTTCTGAGATTGCTGGTGTTGTTTGTGTGTGTGTGTGTGTGTGTGTGTGTGTGTGTGTGTGTGTGTGTGTGTGTGTGTGTGACTGCTTTAGGGAGGAGTGTATTTGTATATGTGCATGTGGTCTGACATCATGTTCAGGTCAAAGTGCGTTTCCTGTTTTCCTCTCACAGGTTCTGAGGTGGGGCTGGTTCAGTACAGCAGGAAACCTGATGTCACTGAGACAGACAGTGATCATGAGGATAGGGGTGTTGAGGCACAGGCAGGTTTGTCAAGGTCTGTTGTTGGGCCACCAATTGACAGTACACAAGTCTCCACCCGATCCATGCACACAGTCATACTGCCTGCGCATCCATCATCACCATTGCCCTTAGCTGAGGGACAGTGTACGGTTTGCAATGGCCAGAAAGTACAGTTTTGTACCTACCATAAATGTAGATGTTAGAGTGTATTCACTGCTGCAGTTATTACACTTGGGTTATCCTGCCGTCAGGCGGTCCCGCAGTCGGGCAGAGTTCCAAAGTCTTGGTCCGGCATCGGTTGCTGTCGCTTCTTCCCTGAAGTCAGTGTGCCAGGGGTATATAAGATGCAGCCGATGCCATTTTCAATTTTTCTTGCCCGAGATGTTAGGTGCCCCCAAATAGGTAGGCAATACATATTGCTAATAAAACACACATAAAAAGGTAAAACCAACACCTTCAGTTACCAGCAAATACACCACATAGATAGTATAGGGTAGAAAGATATAGATAAGTCCCAGTTAAGAAAGAGAGGATGGAGGGAGGGAGGGTAACCTGGACTGCAGCAGTGAATATACTCGAACATCTACATTTATGGTAGGTACAAAACTGTACTATGTTCATCGTGTTTCACTGCTGCAGTCATTACACTTGGGTTGAATCCCAAAGCTGAGGTAGGGTGGCTGGTTCTATAGAGGATTTGGGGTGGCTTGAGGCCCTGCAGCACTGAAGAGGCAAAGCCAGCTCTGGATTTAGAATAAAGAGGCAAGTGATAATGTTTGGTAAAGGTGTGTACTGAACTCCAAGTTGCAGCTTCCAAGATATCTTTGATAGGTACTCCTCTAAGGTAGGCAGTTGAAGTGGCTGTTGCCCTGGTGGAATGTGGCCTAATGTTGCTAGGTACAGTTTTCCCATGCTGTGTGTAGCAGAAATGGACACAGTGTCCTATCCACTTTGAAATGGTCTGCTTTGAAATAGCCTTTCCCTATGATCCTGCAGCATATGCTACAAACAATTGCTCTGTTTTCCTGAAAGCTTTTGTTTTGTCCAAGTAGAAACGTAACTGTCTGTGTATGTCCAATGAATGCAGAAGTCTTTCCCCTTTATTCTGGGGGTTTGGATAAAAAGTTGGCAAATTAATAGTTTGGTTAAGAGCTACACTAGATACCACCTTTGGCATAAATGAAGGGTTTGTTCTTAAAGAAACCCTGTCTTGGTGAAAAATGATGAAAGGCTCCACTGCCATTAGTGCCTGTAACTCTGAGACTCTTCGTGCTGAGGCTATTGCCAGAAGTAGAGCAGTTTTCCATGACACATATTTTAATTCTGCTGAATTGGCTGGCTCAAAAGGAGGTAAAGTTAGTTTTTCCAAGAAAAATTGAGGTCCCAAGTTGGTGCTCTTCGGGGCGGTCTTATGTTTTCAGCCCCTCTGAGGTACTGTTTTAGCAATGGATGAGAGAAAATAGGAGGATATGTGTTGTAATGAGCCGAGATGGCAGAGGAGTGGATCTTAATGGATGAAAAGGAGAGGCCTTTGTCCAGCATCTCAGTTAAGTATTGAAATATCTGAGGAATATTTGGGACAAGAGGATCAAAGCTTTGAGACTGGTTCCAGGCAAAGAATCTCTTCCACTTTTCGGAACAGGATTTCCTGGTGCTAGGCCTCCTGGCCTCCAAAATGACATCCATAACAGCTTTAGAGAGAGGTGTTGTCTGCTTGACTAAGGAATCTGCCATGCAGCCAGGTTTAAGGTTTTGAACTGGCTGTGCAGGATCTGATTGTTTTGTTGAGTCAGAAGATGTGGAATTTGAGGTAAAATCCATGGTGGGCCTTGAGCTAAGTTCTTTAAGATTGGGTACCAGTGCTGGCGTGACCAGTCTGGAGCAATCCGGATCATTTTTGGCTTTTCTTGTCTGGCTTTTAAGAGTACCCTTGAAAGGAGAGGCGGTGGTGGGAAGACAAACTTTTAGGCTTTTCCAGCTGAACGAGAGAGCATCCACTTTCCAAGCTTGTGTGTGGTAAGTCCTTGTGCAGAATTTCTGTAGTTGGCAATTCATTGGGGAGGCAAAAAGATCTATGCCTGGGCTCCCCCATTTTTGTGTTATCATGCTGAATACTTGTGGATTTAATTTCCACTCGTGAGGATCCATGATGTTTCTGCTTAAGTCGTCTGCCAGAGTATTTTTCTTTCCTGGCAGGAATTGTGCTTGCAGATAAACTTGATAGGTTAGAGCTGTGTCCCACAAAGTCATGGCTAGTCTGCAGAGGGGATAAGAATGAGTGCCCCCTTGCTTGTTTATGTACTACATAACTGTGGTGTTGTCTGTCTTTAGTAATAGTTGTCCTGGATGCAGACGGTCCCTGAAAGCTGTTAGTGCATTTTGTACAGCTAGCATCTCTCTTTGACTGATGTGAAGATGCATTTGGTCTGCGGCCCACTTGCCCTGAATACATTTTCCTGCCATGTGTGCTCCCCAGGCGTAATCCAAAGCATCTGTTGTTGGTGTCTGCCTGGCTGTGGGTAGAGTGAAAGGCTGTCCCTTGTTGTGGTGACATGCCTGTGCCCACCATCGAAACTCTTGTTGTAGGCAGGGAATAAGTGGTATTACTGCTTCCAAACTGTGACAGTGTTGAGTCCAAACACTTTTTAGGTACCATTGTAATTTCCTCATATGCAGTCTGGCATATGGTATTAGTAGTATGCAGGATGCCATGAACCCCAAGGCCTGCAGAATTTTTCTTGCAGGGAGTTGGGTTTTTTTGCCATCAATTGAAAGTACTGAGTCAGTTGTCCTTGCTCGTCTGGCGTGGGATAAGCCATCTGGGTTGTTGTATTTAAGCTGGCACCCAGGAATATTATCTCTTGTGAGGGCACTAGTTTTGACTTATTTTCGTTTACTGTGTACCCTAGGCAAATTAGAAATCTTTTTACAAATGCCAGATGCTTTAGAAGAATGTCCTTGCTCTCTGCATGAATAAGGCAGTCGTCCAAGTACGGATATATTTGAATTCCTTTTTGACTGCAAAATGCAATTACTGGTGCCAGGCATTTTGTGAAGACCCTGGGCGCAGTAGATAAGCCAAAGGCAAGGGCAGAGAATTGGTAATGCATTGAACCAGCTATGAATCTGTGGTATCTTCTGCAACTTTGTCTGATAGGGACATGCAGGTATGCCTCTTTGAGGTCCAAAGTAACAAGCCAAGCCTTCTTGCCCAGCATGGGAAGAAGCTGCTGTAGTGTCAACATTTTGAATTTCGGAACATCCAGGTAAGTATTTAGAGTAGAAAGGTCCAGTATGGGTCTCCAGGCTTTGTCCTTTCTGGGGACCAGGAAAAGTCTTGAGTAAAATCCTTGTCCTTGTTCCTGTTGTGGCACTATTTGAATAGCTCTCATGTCCATAAGAGCTGTAATTTGTTTTTGTGCCTCTGCCCATTGATTTTCTGGCAGGTCTGGCATTCCTTTTAGCCTTGGTAGAGTGTGAAAGTGGAACCTGTAACCCTAAGGCACAATATTCAGAACCCATTTGTCTTGGGTGATTATATGCCAATTTTGTGAAAAAAGTGCTAGTTTTCCCCCTAAGGGAGCTGCCAAAAGGTAAGTGCTTGGCATTTGAAGGGAGAAATCATTGGGACTGTTTCCTATAAGGCTGTGACTTGTCTTCCCCTCCTTTTGGGGTTGCAGCACCCCACTGTCGTGGTCTGTAAGAGCCTTGGGGCTGAGATCTGCCTCTTGGGCGTCTGTATCTGCCTCTTTGTGGTCTGTCTGACACTGGAAAGGACCAATTTTTTGAAGGCCAATTTCTGCTAAATCGAGGTGGCTGTACCTGTAAGAAATCCTTCACTGTTTGCATAGATTTTGCCTTATCCTCCCATTTTCTTTAATACCTCTTCTGCCTTAACACCAAATAAAATATCCTGCTGTAAAGGAGCATCCAATAACTTTGCCTTAACATGATCAGGTAAACCTTGTTCTTTTAACCAAGCATGCCTTCAAATCACAGATCCTGAAACAGCTGCTCTACAAAAAGCCTCTAATGAAACAAAACCACATTGCAGAGTAGGTTTTCCCTACGTGTTCAGCTGCATGCAATAAATCCTGCATTTCCTTATAGCCAGGATGTTCTGAACTTGAAAGCATTTTCTGTTTTAACAGAGACATTAAATATTGTTGGTATTTAAGCATGTGAAACTGGCAATTTAAAGCCCTCACTGCTAAAGTTGCAGAAGTGTAAACTTTCTTCCCCCATCTGTCTAATGCTCTAGAATCCCTGTCAGAGGGAACTGGATTTTTAGCCGTGGAAGCCTTTACCCCCTTTGGGACCCTGGGAAATAGTTTCTGGGTCAGCAACAGGGTTTTTATAAAGAAATTTGTGAGAGTCAGGGACTGTAGTACCTGTCTGACTTGACTGGAGCAGGGGGCAAAGAATCAGGATTTAAACTGGATTCAAAGAACACATCATCCACAATATCTAACACTAGCGGAATAGCAAGGGGCCTGTGCTGAGGCAATAAAAGAAAGTCTCTGAGCCTTTTCTTGGATTCTGAGTAATCCTGGCCCTCCCAATGGAAATGCTCCCTCATGGTATGTAACGTTTCCCCAAAAGAGTAATCCTCAGGAGGAGAGGCTGAAGGAATTGATTCTTCAGCATCCGAATCCTCATAAGGGAGTAAAGAGTATCCCTGGACTGAAGAGGAATCAGAAGAAATGGAAACCTGGTCAGAGGAGTCATAGTCTGTATCCTGCCTAGGCCTTTTATCAGGAGGGGGATGGGAACCCCTGATCAGAGTAATCAAGTCTTCAGCCATTTTGAGCACCTGTTTTTTAGGCATGGAAGCCTGTCCAGGTGAATGCTGTACTTGCTTTTTTGACTTTAATGGAGTTTTAGACTTGGCTGTAGTTTTGATGTTAAGCTGTGAAGGTCTGAAAACACCCTCAGAAGCCGATGCCTGCTCAGCGGCTCCGGACCCATCTGAGGGGTTAGTTTCCGTAGGCCCAATACCTTGGGTTTCCAGAGGCCTAGACATCTCCACATGGGAGTCGGAGGCGGCTTGTGGCTCTGAGTTAGCGGGTGTCAGGGGCTGCGAAAGCACCTGAGAACCGGCGAACGGGCGACTGGCCAAGAAGAGGCTTCATTGTCAGTTTTGGGCCTCGGATGCCTGTCCTTATCCTTGTCTTTGCGTTTTTTGTGTATTCTGGTCATCGGTTGTTCTGATGGCATGGTATAATTGAACCTTCAGCCAAAGTAATGGCGAGCAAAGTCAAACAGATGTTTAATAGTGCGCTTATTAAATCTAGAACAAAACCGACAACTAGTGACGTTGTGGTCTGGGCCAAGGCATGAAATACAGTAAAAATGAAAATCCTTATGAGGTATTTGCTTCCCAGAAGAAATACAATTATTAACTTTTACTGACATCGGTCTGAGGCAAGAAAAGTTTCCCCAATGGGGTACTTAGCTTTATGGAAGACTTCGGTTCTGAAATTCGAATTGAAAATCTCAGGAGTCGGCCGACCGGCACCTGCGAAAGTACAGTTTTGTACCTACCATAAATGTAGATGTTCGAGTGTAAACACTGCTGCAGTCATTACACTTGGGTTATCCTGCCGTCAGGCGGTCCCACAGTCGGCCAGAGTTCCAAAGTCTTGGTCTGGCATTGGCTGCTGTCGCCTCCTCCCTGACGTCAGTGCGACATGGGTATATAAAATGCAGCCGACGCCATTTTCTTCAGTTTTTCTTGCCCCAGATGTCAGGTACCCCCAAATAGGTAGGCAATTCAAATTGCTAGTAAAATATACAAAAGAAAAGCAAACAACCATTTTTAGTTACCAGGAAATACTCCCCAGAGGTAATAAAGGGTAGATGACCTAGGTAAGTACCAGAAAGTAAGAGGGGAAGGAGGGAGGGTAACCTGGACTGCAGCAGTGCTTACACTCGAACATCTACATTTATGGTAGGTACAAAACTGTACTATGTTCATCGTGTTACACTGCTGCAGTCATTACACTTGGGTGGAATCCCAAAGCTGAGGTAGGGCGGCTGGCTCTATAAGGCATTAGGGGTGGCTATAAGGCCCTGCAGTACAGCAGTGGCGAAGCCAGCTCTGGATTTGGAGTATAAAGGCAAATGGTAATGTTTGGTGAAGGTATGCACAGAACACCATGTTGCTGCTTCCAAAATATCCTTCGTAGGTACTCCTCTGAGGTAGGCAGTTGAAGTGACTGTTGCCCTGGTGGAGTGAGATCTAATGCTGCTAGGTACAGGTTTCCCATGGTGGGTATAGCAGAAATGTATACAGTGTCCTATCCATTTTGAAATAGACTGCTTTGAAATGGCTTTTCCCTGTGCTGCTGCAGCGTATGCTACCAATAATTGCTCAGATTTTCTGAAAGCTTTGGTTTTGTCCAAGTAGAAGCGTAACTGTCTGTGAATGTCCAAAGAATGTAGTAGTCTCTCCCCTTTATTCTGTGGTTTTGGATAAAACGTTGGCAAGTGAATAGTTTGGTTTAGAGCCATACTTGATACCACCTTTGGCATAAATGTAGGGTTAGTTCTTAAAGACACCCTGTCCTGGTGGAAGATGAGGAAATGTTCCACTGCCATTAGTGCCTGTAATTCTGAAACTCTTCGTGCTGATGTTATTGCCAGTAGCAGAGCAGTTTTCCAAGAGATGTATTTTAATTCTGCTGTGTTAGCTGGCTCAAAAGGAGGTAAAGTTCATTTTTCCAAAACAAAGTTGAGGTCCCAAGTTGGTGTAGGTGCTCTACGAGGCGGTCTTATGTTTTTAGCCCCTCTGAGGTACTGTTTGAGCAAAGGATTAGAAAAAATTGGTGGATCCATGTTGTAATGATCAGAGACAGCTGAGGCGTGGATCCTGATGGATGAAAAAGAGAGGCCCTTGTCCAGCATCTCAGTTAAGTATTGAAGTATCTGAGGGATGTTTGGGACAAGAGGGTCAAGGCTGTGCGCTTGATTCCAGGCACAGAATCTCTTCCATTTATCTGAGTATGCTTTCCTAGTGCTAGGCCTTCTGGCCTCCAGGATGACATCCATAACAGCTTTGGAGAGAGGCATTGCTTGCTTGACTAAGGAATTTTCCATGCAGCTAGATTTAACGTCTTTAGCTGGCTGTGAAATATCTGATTGTTGTGCTGTGTCAGCAACTGTAGGATATGAGGCAAAATCCAGGGTGGTTCTTGTGCTAAGTTCTTTAAGATTGGGTACCAGTGCTGGCGTGGCCAGTCTGGTGCAATCAGGATCATTTTTGGCTATTCCTGCCTGGCTTTTATGAGTACCTTTGAAAGGAGAGGTAAAGGAGGGAAAGCGTATACTTGTAGTTTTTTCCACCTGAATGAGAGGGCATCCACTTTCCATGCTTGTGGATGGTAGCTCCTTGTACAGAATTTCTGTAATTGGCAGTTCTTTGGGGAAGCAAATAGATCTATGTCCGGGCTCCACCATTTTTGTGTTATCATTCTGAATATTTGTGGGTTCAGTTCCCATTCGTGTGGGTCCATAATGTTTCTGCTTAGGTCGTCTGCCAGTGTGGTTTTCCTCTCCTGGCAGGAATTGTGCTTGCAGATGAACTTGGTAGTTTAGAGCTGTGTTCCACAAGGTCATGGCTTGTCTGCAGAGGGGGTAGGAGTGTGTGCCCCCTTGCTTGTTTATGTACCACATAACTGTGGTGTTGTCTGTCTTTAGTAGTAATTGTCCTGGATGCAGCAGGTCCTTGAAAGCTATAAGGGCATTTTGTACAGCTAGCATCTCTTTTTGACTGATGTGGAGATGTCTTTGCTCTGTGGGCCACTCGCCCTGGATACATTTTCCTGCCATGTGTGCTCCCCAGGCGTAATCCGATGCATCTATTGTCAGTGTCTGCCTGGCTGTGGGTTGAGTGAAAGGCTGTCCCTTGTTGAGGTGATTGTGCCCACCATCGAAACTCCTGTTGTAGGCAAGGAATTAGTGGTATAACTGTTTCCAAACTTTGACAGTATTGAGACCATACGCTCTTTAGGTACCATTGTACTTTCCTCATAAGCAGTCTGGCATATGGAATTAGTAGTATGCAAGATGCCATGTAGCCCAAGGCCTGCAGAATTTTTCTTGCAGGGAGTTGGGTCTTTGTTGCCATTAAATGAAAATATTGAATCAGTTGTCCTTGCTTGTCTGGCGTGAGATAAGCCATCTGGGCCGTTGTGTTCAAGCTGGCACCCAGGAATATTATCTGTTGCGAGGGCACTAATTTTGATTTATTTTCGTTTACTGTGTACCCCAGGCAACTTAATAACTTTTTTACATACGCCAGATGCTTTAGTAGAATGTCCTTGCTCTGCTTGAATCAGGCAGTCGTCCAGGTATGGATAAATTTGAATTTCTTTTGGCCTGCAAGAAGACCATGGGCGCAGTAGATAAGCCAAAGGGAAGTGCAGAGAATTGATAGTGCATTGAACCAGATAGAAATCTGAGGTATCTTCTGCAGTTTTGTCTGATAGGGACATGCAGGTATGCCTCTTTGAGGTCCAAAGTCACGAGACAAGCTTTCTTGCCCAGTATGGGAAGAAGCTGCTGCAGTGTCAACATCTTGAATTTCGGAACATGCAGTGTCAACATCTTGAATTTTGGAACATCCAGGTAAGTGTTTAGTGAAGAAAGGTCCAGAATGGGTCTCCAGGCTTTGTCCTTTCTGGGAACCAGAAAGAGTCTTGAGTAAAATCCTTGTCCTTGTTCCTGTGGTGGTACCTTTTGAATAGCTCTCATGTCCATGAGTGCTGTCATTTGTTTTTGAGCCTCTGCCCCTTGATTTGGTGGCAGATTTGGCATTCCTTTTAGCCTTGGCAGAGTGTGAAAGTGGAACCTGTAACCTTGAGATTCAATGTTGAGAACCCATTTGTCTTTGGTGATTCAATGCCAGTTGTGATAGAAAAGTGCCAGTTTTCCTCCTAAGGGGGTTGCCAAGAGAGAGCTGTTTGGCAGCTGCAGTGGAAAGTCATTGAGGCTGCTTTTTATAAGGTTGAAGCCTGTCTTCCCCTTCTTTTTGGCCTGGTGTACTCCATTGTCGAGGCCTGTAAGGGCCTTGTGTCTGACCTCTACCTCTTGGACGTCTGTATCTGCCCCTTTGAGGTCTATCTGTGACTGGAAAGGACCAATTCTTTGTTGGCCAATTTCTGCTAAAACGAGGAGGCTGAACCTGTAAGAAATCTTTCACCGTTTGCATAGATTTTGCCTTATCCTTCATCTTCTTTAATGCATCCTCTACCTTAACTCCAAAGAGCACATCCAGCTGCAAAGGTGCATCCAATAATTTGACCTTAACATGATCTGGTAACGTATGTTCTTTTAACCAAGCATGCCTTCTAATGACAGAGCCTGTAACTGCTGCTCTACAGAAGGCCTCTAAGGAATCAAACCCACATTGCAAAGTATGCTTTCCCACTTGTTCAGCTGCATGCAATAAATCCTGCATTTCTTTAAGGTTAGGAGGATCTGAATCTGGAAGCATCTTTTGTTTCAACTGAGACATCAAAAATTGCTGATATTTTAGCATGTGAAACTGGCAATTCAAGGCTCTCATTGCTAAAGTTGCAGATGTATATACCTCCTTTACCCATCTGTCAAATGCTCTGGAATCTCTGTCAGAGGGAACTGGGTTTTTTGCTGATGAGGCCTTTATCCCTTTGGGTTCCTGAGAAATAGTTTCAGGGTCAGCAACAGGGCTTTTGTACAGAAATTTGTGAGAGTCAAGGACTCTGTAATATCTATCAGGTTTAACTGGGGCTGGGGGTAAGGAGTCAGGGTTTAAACTGGATTCAGTGTACACATCATCCACAATATCCAAAACTGGCGGGATAGCAAGGGTCTGTGTTGAGTCAATAAAAATGAAGTCTCTGAGCCTTTTCTTGGATTCTGAGTAATCCTGGCCTTCCCAATGGAAATGTTCCCTCATGGTATGTAAGGTCTCCCCCAAAGGAGTAATCCTCAGGCGGAGAGGCTGACGGAATTGATTCCTCAGCATCAGAATCCTCATAAGGGGGTAAAGAATATCCTAGGTCCGAGGAAGAGTCTGAGGAAATGGACACCTGGTCAGAAGATTCATAGTCTGCATCCTGTCTGGGTCTTTTATCAGGAGGGGGTGGGACCCTCTGATCAGGGTGATTAGGTCCTCGGCAATTTTTTGCATTTGTTTCTTGGGTATGGAAGCCTGTCCAGGAGAGAGTTGTGTCTGTTTCTTTGCTTTTAAGGGGGGCTTAGACTTAGCAGAGGGTTTAATGGTCAACTGGGTAGGTCTGAAAACACCCTCTGTAGCTGTGGTTTGCTCAGCTACTTTGGTTCCCTCTGTAGGGTTACGATCGGAAAGCTGAAAATCTAGTGCATCCGAAGGCCCAGCCAGCTCCACGTGGGAGTTGGAGGTGGTCTGTGGTTCTGTGGAAGCGGTAGTCAGGGGCTGCGTAGGCACCTCGCTGAAAACGGGAGAACCGGCGACCGGCCTAGAAGAGGCCTCATCGTCAGTTTTGGGCCTCGGATGTCTGTCCTTGGGCTTTTTATGCATTATGGTCGTTGGAATTTCTGACGGCATGGTGTAATTGAATTTTCTGCCAAAATAATGTCTGGCAAAATCAAACCAATGTTTAATAGTGCGCTTGTTAAACCTAGCACAAAACCGACAACCAGTGATGTCATGGTCAGGGCCTAGGCATGGAATACAATAGGAGTGGAAATCCTTATGAGGTAATTACTTCCCAAAAGAAATACAGTTATTAAACTTTTACTGACATCGGTCTGAGGAAGAAAAAGTTTACCCAACGGGGTACTTAGCTTTTTTTAGAAGACTTCGGTTCTGGATTTGGAATGAAAATCTCAGGAGTCGGCCGACCGGCATTTGCCAACTGCTTCTGCTTAAGGGCACGGCGCAGCAAGAAAGACTGAAGAAAATGGCGTTGTCTGCATCTTGTATACCCCTGTCGCACTGACGTCAGGGAGGAGGTGACAGCAACCGACGCCGGACAAAGACTTTAGAACTCTGGCCGTCTGCGGGACCGCCTGACGGCAGGATAACCCAAGTGTAATGACTGCAGCAGTGTAACACGATGAACATCTGCTTTTGTTTCAGGCACCGTGCGGCAAGAAAGACTGGAGAAAATGGCTTTGGCTGCATCTTATATACCCTTGGCGCACTGACGTCAGGGAAGAAGCGACAGCAACCAACGCCGGACCAAGACTTTGGAACTCTGGCCGACTGCGGGACCGCCTGACGGCAGGCTAACCCAAGTGCAGTGACTGCAGCAGTGAAACACGATGAACATCAGTGTGGTATCTATGGCACATGTATCAGGACACAGCAGCCATAGCCAGATGTCTGGAATGGTACCACATTGGCAGATGCCCAGGGGTTCTCGTCAGAGCACTGCTGGTCATCATGCCCCTGGCAGATGTGCCACAACTCTCTCAACCACACGCATGTTCCAGGCTGTCATGGAGGCACAGGCATGAATGGAGCGGTACACCAAACAGGGACTAAGGGCACAGAGGGCTCATAACACCTCTGTAAATGACAGTATCCGTGACCTAGCAGGTGCCATACGTAATTACACTGAGGTCATTGATAGACGTTGGGGTGAGACATTGGATGTCCTCCACAATGTCATGTCCATGTGCCAGGACAGTGCGGGACGGTTGAGACGTCGACGTGGATGTATGCCAGCAACATCAGCAGCTGGAGGTCGCCGTGGATGTCCAGCAAGTCACAGCAGCTCCCGTAGTGCCAGTACCAGCCCCAGCAATGTTGAGGGGGCTGTCCATAGACTGTCCTAGAAGACCACGTGCATGTGGCTCTGGCCAGTCCCAGCAGGGACCTGGATCCAGTGGACATATGTCAACCTCTTCGGATTAGTACCCAGTCTGGATTAATCCCTGATACTGTCTCCGTAGTAACCCTGCCAGGCACAGGTTCCGTATCCATGGCCAGAGACGGTGATCTGTAAAGCCTGCCAAGTACAGTCTGTAGCTGTCCCACAAATCCCCGTATATGGCAGCCACATGGTAGAACTGTGTGCATGCAGACACACACACATAAACCAGAAACCTAGGGAAAACACATACCCGCACACATTACATCAACATTGGCCCATAACAGTACTCATGGCCCTCACACACACACACACACGTCGATTGTATGGCTCAGTGTAGGCCTCTGGCAAACCAACAACACACCCTGTGCATATGATGAAACCTGTGCCACCTCCTGTCATCTGTAACATTGATGCAGGAACAGGCTAACATGGTGCTGATGCACAGGGTGACTTTGATAAAGTATATCAATGGTTGAATGTGTAGCATGTTGTCAGCAGTAAAGTGTAATGATATCCTTGAAGGTGGAGCTGAGCAGGCATGATGCATTAAAGCTGTAATTAGCAATGTTGTATTGTTTCCACCAGTGTTTATTCCAATTGTGTTTTGTTTGTCCATGTGCCACTAGGATGATGTGTGTAGTTGTGTCAGCATGTTATACAGTGGAGAGTAAGTGTGGGGTGTGTGCAGCACAGGTTTGCAGGTGTACATTTGTGAACATGGTGGAGGTGCACTGTCTGCATGTACGTGCATATTGGACACATGGGCAGGGTGACATTCCCTGTATTGGCCAGTGTTAACACTCCATAGTTTCTATTGGTGGACAGTATGCATTGTACTACACACGTTTTGGAACTTGAGTACGCATGTGTGTGTATGACACGGGTTGACACTGTGCTGTGGGTGATGCTGTTGTTACTATCTGTCATTGGTTTGCATTACTAAGGTTAACACTGTCCCAGCTGCATAATCCTGTATTAATGCACACTGTTCACCTACAGGGTTGCATGGACTGTGCTATCACAAACGCAAGAAATTCTCACTTTTACAGTAAAAGTGCATTAGTCTCATGGACCCCTGCCATAAACTAAATATATAATAGAAGGTGTGATGTTATACCAAAAAAGAGTTACATACCAAGAATGGATAACCTCTCTGGTCAGTATCATTGGGAAAATTCAATCCCTCAATAAACATACAAGGCAAGCTTCAAAATACAAAATGGCAATGATACCAAAGACAACACTAAAGCTTTCTTTACTGTTGTTCATAATCTACAGGGGAAATCTCAGAGTGCGTCACAGTTAATGTAAATGGTTACAAAGTACACTTATCTGACGGACATTACCAATTCCTTGTCAGACAGTTTGAATGCGGATTTCACCACCCTGTCGCTATACAAGGGCCACATTTCCAGACCTGCAGAACGTAATACCTGATGATTCACAGACACTCTAGTTAAAACATCTCTAACAAGGTCCACACCACAGTGGCAATGGTACTGTATAGTGTCCCTGGCTGTGTCATACACAAGCGGACATATGAAGTCACCACTCACCTAAACGCTATCCAGATGGAGCCTCTATACAGGTTACATACATGTGGAATTACGTACAGTAATGGTGGTCATAGTCTATAAGGGTTGAGCTACAACATCGTCTTCTCCTTTCGGATGCTCCCATTAGGGGGTCGCCACAGTACATCATCTGTTTCCATGCCTTCCTGCCCCCTGCATCTTGCTCTGTCACACCATCCACCTGCATGTCCTCTCTCACCACAGCCATAAACTTCATCTTAGGCATTCCTCTTTTCCTGTTACCTCGCGGCTTCATCCTTAGCATCTATTTCACAATATACTCTGCATCCCTCCTCAGCACATGTACAAACCAACTTAATCCTGCCTATCTGGCATGGTCTACTAACCTTCAAACCTGGCCTGACCCTCTAATATACTTATTCTTAAACCTCTCTACCCTCGTCACACCCAGTGCAAATGTTAATATAAATTGATTAAGGGTAGAACTACAACAGGTCCTGGAAACTCTCACCCTATAAGCCAGACCAATGTTATCTGGAAGGCTATGGAGCACAGCATTATAGAACTCATTAACAGAGACATTATGAATCTGCAAACACTGCACCATACCCACTTAGGTTCTCTAAAGGCCAGATCATGGCTCCTACACCTAGTAGACTTCAAGCCAGTCAACAAGGTTATAGGTGAGGGAAGGGAGGTCAACACAGCCAAGCTATAGCTCACCAGCAAATCATACCCAACCCACATACTAGTATTAAACATAACCTCAGACTGACCATAAACGATTGTTAGATGATGGCTTGACAACCGACGCACAGATGTAGGACACACAGTAACATATGCAGCCTCCATGTACTATTCTATGCCAGTAACAAGTGGTATTCACCTGCACTCAGTCCTGGGACCACTCCTGTTTGGCATACAGCTTTCTTAGGTACAAGCAAACACAGTAGGGATATGTCTGCCCACGTTTGATGAAAATGCATACTGTGGGCTATACTTTATTCTCCAGATGACACACACATCCTCCAAAAGGATTTCATACAGATAGATACCTGGTGTCAAACTCATGCTGTAAAGCTATAAGCCTAAGAAAGCATAGTTATCCACTTTTAGAAAACAAAGTATCCCCAGAGTACCACATAGGTAGTAGCCCCCAAAATGTGGAAAGTACAGTTGTGTACCAACCATAAATGTAGATGTTCAAGTGTATTCACTATTGCAGTCATTACACTTGGGTTATCCTGCTGGCAGGCTACCCGCAGTCGGCCTGAATTCCAAAGACTAGGTCCGGTGTCGGTTGCTGTCGCCTCTTCCCTGATGTCAGTGCGCCAGGGGTATAAAAGATGCAGCCGAAGCCATTTTCTTCAGTTTTTCTTGCCCCAGATGTCAGGTGCCCCCCGAATTGGAAGGCTGAAAATTATGCCAATAAGTATGCATGCACAAAAATAAACATTTCCTTCATCTACAAGCAAATATACCGCATAGGTTGTATAGGATAGAGAAGTACAGATAAGTCCCAGCAAAGAAAAGGGGGATGGTGGGTGGGTAACCTGGACTGCAACAGTGAATACACTTGAACATCTACATTTACGGTAGGTACACAACTGTACTATGTTCATAGTGTTTCACTGCTGCAGTCATTACACTTGGGTTGAATCCGAAAGCTGAGGTTGGGTGGCTGGGTCTAAATAGGATTAGGAGAGGCTATAAGGCCCTGCAGAACTGCAGTGGCAAAGCCTGCTCTGGATTTAGAGTAGAGAGTTAAGTGGTAGTGCTTGGTAAAAGTGTGCACTGAACTCCAGGTTGCAGCCTCTAAAATGCCTTTGGTTGGTACTCCTCTGCGGAAGGCTGCTGCTCTGGTTGAATGCAGCCTAATGCCCTTAGGCACTGATTTACCATGTTGTGAATAGCAGAAACGAATGCAGTGGCCTGTCCATTTTGAAATAGTCTGCTTTGAGATCGCCTTTCCTTGTGATCCTGCAGCATATGCTACTAAGAGTTGCTCAGTCTTTCTGAAAGCCTTAGTTCTGTCCAAGTAGAAGCGTAGCTGTCTCTGTGCATGTCCAAAGAATGCAGGAGTCTCTCACCCTTATTCTGTGGGTGTGGATAAAAGGTAGGCAAATGAATGGTTTGGTTAAGGGCCACACTGGACATTACCTTAGGCAAAAATGTCGGGTTCGTCCTCAGAGAAACCCTGTCTGGATGGAAAATGATAAAAGGTTCCACAGCCATGAGTGCCTGTAACTCTGAGACTCGTCTTGCAGAGGTTATTGCTAGGAGCAGAGCTGTTTTCCAAGATAAGAACTTTATTTCTGCTGTATTGGCTGGCTCAAAAGGCGGTAGTGTGAGTTTTTCCAAGACATAATTGAGGTCCCATGTAGGTATTGGTGCTCTCCTTGTAGGTCTATTGTTTTTGGCCCCTCTGAGGTACTGTCTTAGCAACGGATGTGAATAAATTGGTGGTTCCGTATTGTAATGAGCTGAAATGGCAGAGGCATGGATTTTAATTGATGAAAAGGATAGGCCTTTGTCCAGCATCTCTGTTAGGTATTGTAAAATCTGAGGAATATTTGGTACAAACGTGTCAATTCCTTGTGTCTGGTTCCAAGCACAGAATCTTTTCCATTTTTCTGCATAAGATTTTCTGGTACTGGGCCTCCTGGCCTCCAAAATAACATCCATCACTGCCTTAGAGAGAGAGGTGTGTTCAGAATGGCTACATTATCTGCCATGCTGCCAGATTTAGGGTTCTCAGCTGGCTGTGCAGGATCTGATTACTTCGTTGGGTCAGTAAATGAGGAATTAGAGGCAATGTCCAGGCTAGGCCTTGAGACAAGCTCTTTAGGAATGGGTACCAGTGCTGGCGGGGCCAGTCTGGAGCAATCAGAATCATTTTTGGCTTCTCTTGTCTGACCTTTAGGAGTACCTTGGGGAGGAGAGGCAGAGAAGGAAAGGCACATACTGTTAGTATTTTCCAGTTGAATAAGAGCATCGACTTTCCATGCTTGCTTGTGATAAGTCCTTGTGCAGAATTTCTATAGTTGGCAGTTGTAAGGGGAGGCAAACAGATCTATGTCTGGGCATCCCCATTTCTTTATTATCATGCTGAAGACTTGTGGATTCAGTTTCCACTCGTGGGGATCCGTGAGGTTTCTGCTTAGTTTGCCTGCCAGCGTATTTTTCTTTCCTGGCAGGAATTGTGCTTGCATGTGTACTTGATAAGTCAATGCTCTGTCCCACAAAGTCATGGCTTGTCTGCAGAGGGGGTAGGAATGTGTGACTCCCTGCTTGTTTATGTACCACATGACTGTAGTATTGTCCATCCTTATCAGTAGTTGCCCTGGATGGAGTAGATTCTTGAAAGCTGTCAGGCGATTCTGAACAGCTAGCACCTCTTTTTGATTGATATGAAGATGCCTTTGGCTTGTGGGCCATGTGCCCTGAATACATTTTCCCGCCATGTGGACCCCCCAGGCATAATCTGATGCATCTGTTATTGACTGCCTGGCTGTGGGTAGGGTGAATGGCTGTTCCTTGTTGTGGTGACAGGCCTGTGCCCACCATCAAAACTCTTTTTGCAGGCAAGGAATGAGGGTAATTAATGTTTCCAGGCTGTGACAATGTTTAGTCCAAACACTTTTTAGATACCATTGTAGTTTTCCTCATATGCAGTCTGGCATATGGAATTAGCAGAATGCAGGATGCCATGAAGGCCAAAGCCTGCAGAATTTTTCTTGCAGATAACTGGGTCTTTGTTGCCAACATTTTGAAGTAAGAAGTCAGTTGCCTTTCTTTTTCTGGCGTGAGATAAGCCATCTGGGCAGTTGTATTTAAGCTTGCACCCAGGAACATTATCTCTTGAGAGGGTACTAGTTTTGACTTCTTTTCGTTTACTGTGTACCCTAGCCAAATTAGTAATCTTTTTACAAACGCCAGATGCTTTAGTGGAATGTCCTTGTTCTCTGCTTGAATAAGGCAATCGTCCAAGTAAGGATATATTTGAATTCCTCTGTCTGAAAAATGCAATTACTGGTGCCAAGCATTTTGTGAAGACCCTGGGCGCAGTAGATAAGCCAAAGGGCAGTGCAGAGAATTGGTAGTGCATTGAGCCAGCTGTGAATCTGAGGTATCTTCTGCAAGATTGTCTGACTGGAATATGCAGGTATGCCTCTTTTAGGTGTAAAGTTACCAGCCAAGCCTTCTTGCCCAGCATGGGCAGAAGCTGCTGCAGAGTCAACATTTTGAATTTCGAAACGTCCAGAAATGTATTTAGAATAGACAGGTCCAGTATCGGTCTCCAGGCTTTGTCTTTTCTGGGTACCAAGAAAAGTCTTCAGTAAAATCGTCCCTGCTCTTGCTGTGGTACTTGCTGAATGGCCTTCATGTCCATGAGGGATGAAACTTGTTTTTGTGCCTCTGCCCATTGATTGTGTGGCAGGTCTGGCATACCTTTTTCCCTTGGCAGGGTGAGAAAGTCGAACCTGTAGCCCTGGGACACTATATTCAAGACCCATTTGTCTTGGGTGATCATGTGCCAATTTTGAAAAAAAAAGTGCTAGTTTTCCCCCTAAGGGGGCTGCCAAAAGATAAGTGCTTGGTGCTGGCAGAGGAAAATCATTGGGACTGTTTCCTGTATGGCTGTGATTTGTCTTCTCCGCTTTTGGAGGTAGAAGCGCCCCACTGTTTAGGCCTGTATGAGCTCTGGGGCTGGGATCTGCCTCTGGGGCATCTGTATTTGACTCTTTGTGGCCTGACACTGGAAAGGACCAATTCTTTGTAGGCCAGTTCCTGCTAAATCTGGGTGGCTGTACCTGTAAGAAATCCTTTACTGTTTGCATAGATTTCGCTTTGTCCTTCATTTTCTTCAACACCTCCTCTGCTTTAACACCAAATAAGATATCATGCTGTAATGGAGCATCTAATAATTTTGCTTTAACATGATCAGGCAGATTCTGTTCCTTTTAACCAAGCATGCCTCCTAATGACAGAACCCGTAACTGCAGCCCTGCAAGAGGCCTCCTGAGAATCAAAACCACATTGCAATGTATGCTTTCCCACTTGTTCAGTTGCATGCAATAAATCCTGCATTTCCTTATTTTCTGCAAAATCAGAATTTGACATTTTCTGCTTTAGCAGTGACATTAAGTACTGCTGATATTTAAGCATATGAAATTGACAATTTAAAGCCCTCACAGCCAAAGTAGCAGAAGTGTAAACCTTTTTACCCCATCTGTCTAGTGCCCTTGAATCTCTATCAGAGGGGATAGGGTTTTTTGCAGTAGAAGCCTTGACCCCTTTAGGACCCTGAGAAATAGTTTCTGGGTCAGCAGCAGGGTTTTTATAGAGAAATTTATGTGAATCTGGAACCCTGTAGTATCTGTCTGGTTTAACAGGAGCAGGAGGTAAAGAGTCAGGAGAAAGTCCGGACTCTGAAAATACATCACCTACAATGTCTAACACAGGAGGAATAGCCAGAAGCCTGTGCTGAGGTAGTAAAAGAAAATCTCTAAGCCTTTTCTTAGATTTTGAGTAGTCTTGGCTCTCCCAGTGGAAGTGCTCCCTCATGGCATGCAGGATTTCCCCAAAAGAATAATCCTCAGGTGGTGAGGCTGAAGGGATAGATTCTTCAACATCAGAATCCTCGTAAGGAGGAAGAGAGTATTCCTGTTCAGAAGAGGAGTCAGAGGAAATGGAAACCTGATCTGAAGATTCATCTTCTGTCTCTTGCCTAGACCTCTTGTCAGGAGGGGGAGGGGAACCCCTGATCAAGGTAATTAGGTCTTCGGCCATTTTGAGCATCTGTTTTTTAGGCATGGAAGTCTGTCCAGGAGAATGCTGTACTTGTTTCTTTGTCTTTAGAACTGCTTTAGTCTTTGCTTTGTAAGCTGAAGTAGGCTTTACATATAACTGTGTAGGTCTGAAAACACCCTCAGAAGCCGATGCCTGCTCAGCGGCCCCGGACCCATCTGAGGGAATAGTTTCCGAGTGTCCAATACCTTGAGTGTCCAGAGAACTAGCTGGCTCCACGTGGGAGTCGTCAGCGGCCTGTGGCTCTGAGGTAGTGGGCATCAGGGGCTGCAAAAGCGCCTCACCGGAGAACCGGTGACTGGCTTAGCGAAGGCCTCATCGTCAGTTTTGGACCTCGGATGCCTGTCCTTTCCTTTTTCCTTGCGCTTTTTATAAACTCCGGTCGTCTACTGTTCCAATGGCATTATATAATTGAATCTTCGGCCAAAGTAATGAAAGGCAAAATCGTACTGACGCTTAATAGTGCATTGGTTAAATCTAGCACAAAACCGGCAGCTAGCAACGTTGTGATCAGGGCCTAGGCAAGGAATACAGTAAGAATGAAAATCCTTATGAGGTATTTGCTTCCCACAAGAAATACAATTGTTAACTTTTTCTGACATCGGACTGGAGCAAGAAAAAAAGTTTCCGCAACGGGGTACTTAGCTTTAATGAAGACTTCGGATCTGAAATTCGTTTTTGAAAATCTCAGGAGTCGGCCGACTGGCACTTGCAAACTGCTTTTGCTTCGGGCACCGCGCGGCAAGAAAGACTGAAGAAAATGGCGTCGGCTGCATCTTTTATAACCCTGGCACACTGATGTCAGGGAAGAGGTGACAGCAACCGACGCCGGACCTAGACTTTGGAATTCAGGCCGACTGCGGGTAGCCTGCCAGCAGGATAACCCAAGTGTCATGACTGCAACAGTGAAACACGATGAACATCAAGTACTAATGTATACATACAGCCATGTGTTAAGTCATCTCTCTTTTGATAATCACATTACCAAAGGGTTTTGGAAATCCCTCTGTGGAGCACATAAGCAATAAAAGGTTTGCATGCAGATCCACAGAGGTTGTTGCACACCTATAATGATTAGTCATCTTTGCCAGACTTTGCTTGCTTTGGAACAGGTTTCAAATATACCTCAAGCATAAACCCTCACTCACACTCTTCAATAGAAACCGTGATGAGTGGATGTGAAACGGAAGCCATAGCCCAGGGATCACTGCAGTGGCTAAGCTTGTCACAAGCATACAGAAGTGACCTAAGGTCTGGAAAGCGCCAGCACGCTCTGGCAAAGATAACACATGTGTTCATGGAGAAAGCAGAGTAAACACCTATGAAATACTTGAGGTCAAATGTATGCATATGGATTTGCCCCACAGCTACCTTATGTGTGTAATGCACATACAGTTGTCATTGTGATATGTCATACACTATAAAAAATCAAAACCCACTCCACATTGGCCAACGGTGTCACACACCTGGAGCACAGACACACACACACACACAGTCAGCAAGTGCGAGATTCAAACTCTTTCCTAACTATATTATGATAATACAGCAGTATGCATTTACACGACGCGCTATACACATTACTGGGATTTCACCTTTCCACAGGTATATTAGTAGGATGGTGACATCATCAGACTTGACAAAGATGAGTATACCACTTTTAAGGTGCTTGAGTAGTCTCAAAAAAGGTTGCTCCTCCCCAGGAAGAGAGAGACACACACACACAGTTGGCAAGTGCAGGATTCAACCCCCTAACGAAAAACATTAGGATACTACAGCAGCAAGCATTTACACGACGCGCTATACATATTACTGAGATTTCACCTTTCCACAGGTATATTTGTAGGATGGTGACATCATTGGACTTGACAAAGATGAGTATACCACTTCTAAGATGTTTGAGTAGTCTCCACAAATGTTGCTCCTCCCCAGGGAGAGACACACACACACACACACACACACACACACACAGCTGGCAAGTGCGGTGTTCTTAATCCAAACTAAGTACGTCTTTACACTTCAGCAAGCAATATGGAGTTGCAGGATGCAATACAGACATTACTTGCTGACAGTTTGAACAAAGGTTTTTTTCACATTTGCTAACCTCAGCAGGCTTATCATACTGAGTGTATTGTATGCATAGGCCATGACCATATCATATATGGGTTGATGCACCACATGCTGGCACACACAGGGTCAAACCTTGAGTAACATCTTACCTTCACCTACATGATACTGCAATATAACAGAAAGATGATAAACTTCAACAATTGGCTGAGCTTCTGGTGTCATTCAAAGGGGATCCAGTCTCTGCCTGTGATGACATGATAGACAAGCCTTGTTGCTTCACTACAGATGGTTTGCACCTGTCGCCCCTATGCTTCTGAATATTGGCCAAGGCTCGTGCTGTCTCCATATTACCTTTTTTAGGCAAGGCTCAAATGTTCATAGGTAGGTACTAGTCTATTGGCCCTGGGGCCTATACAAGGCCAGCCAAAAAGGTACCCTGGCTTTTGCCACCCAAGAAATGTATTTTCCTGTGCCACTGTCATGCAGAGACACAGAAGTGTTCCCCAGGGTGAATTTCCTATTTCCCATCCAATAATTAAGATTTTCCTTGAAGAGTGCTAATGAGGAGCTTTGTTTGATATAGATAAGTAGTTTTATTCTGGAGTATGTGAAGTCTGTGGGACAGGAATCTATCCCTCCGGTATGTTCAGTTTATTGTGGTGACAAGGTTTAGGTCCCTAGAGCATGTAGGTTCATAGGTAGGTACTAGGCCATCTGCCCAAGGGCATTTATAAGCCTAGCCAGAATGTGTTGGCTTTCGCCTCCCTTTTAAATTAGTTTCCTGGGCCTGTCTAGCAGGGCCACTGAAGTGATCCCAGGGGTAAATTTACAATTTCCCATCCACTCATCAAGATTCCTCTTGAAGAGAGTCTGCAAGGGGCTCTGCCTAACATCAACTGGGATTCTATTCCAGAGTGAGGGAAGTCTCTGGGACAGGAATCTATCCCTCTGGCATGTCCTGTTTATTGCTTTGCTGAGGTTTAATTCACTGAAGATTGTGGCTCTAAGAGATTTGCTTTTCTTGAGGTGGAGCATGTCCATTAAATCCGTGTTGGACATTGCCTTATACGTCAGGCATAGATCACCTCTGAGCAGGCAGTAAGCAACAGAGTAGAGCTGGAGTTTCTTTAGTCGAGCTGCATAGGGCATCTCTTTGAGGCCCATGATCCTCTTGGTGAAGTACTTCTGTGGTCTTACCAGCTGTTGCATGTGCCAATTAGGGTACATACCAAATGGGTTATTGTACTCTATTATGGGCCTAATGAGTGATGAGTAGAAGGGCACAATGACCTCTCTTGATCTAGAGGTGAACCCTCTGTGGGCTACACAGAAGGAATATCTAACCACTTTGCCAATGTGATTATCAAAGGAGAGGTTACTATCTACCTGGGTCCCCAGGTCCCTAATTACATTTTCCGTACCTAGTGGATTGCCACATTTGTGGTAATTTGTGGGCACTTTGTTTTTTCCAAAGGGGATGACTATGCATTTTTTGGAATTCAGCTTGAGGCCATGGTTTTGACACTAGGTATCCGTCTCTGTAAGACCCTTCTGGAGGATGTCAGCCACAGAGTCAATTATGGCCCACAGTTTACAGTCATCTGGGAACTTGTTCAGCCATAATCCTCCCATGCTTGCCTGTACCTCAGAGAAGTATATACCGAACAGGAGGGGTCCCAGGACAGAGACCTGTGGCATGCCACTTGTGACTGGTTTAAAGTCGGACATGGCACCTGCAACTCTGACCATGTGTGTTTTATCCGTGAGCCAGTTGGCCACCCATCTCGTGACATAGGGGTTAATGTTCAAGCTGGTAAGCTTGTCTATGATGCCAGAGTGGGGAATGGTGTCAAAGGCCTTAGTGAGGTCCAGGTAGGCTGTGTGGACTACCTTCCCTTCATCTATGGCCTTGGTAACTGTTTCAAAGACGTCAACTAGGTTTAGGAGGCAGGATCTGCCTTTAACAAAGCCAAATTGGGTAGGGTCCAGTATCTGGAGGTTCCCAATGTCTCGGTTTATGAGTTCCATGATAATTCGCTCCATAGCTTTGCAGACCAGGCTAGTCAGGTTTACAGGGCGATAGTTCCCAGGTTCTGTAGTGGCACCACCTTTGTGGAGCAGGATGACTGTTGCTGTACGCCATTCTTTGGGTACATAGCCTGTGGTAAGGTTGAGTCTGAACAGTGAATGTAGGTGAGGGTTTAGTTCCTTTTGGAGCTCGTGTAAGACGCAGCCTGGGACACCATCCAGTCCCATTGATGCTGTGTTCTTAGCTTTGGAGAGGGCTGTTTTTACCTGCATGTCCATGAAGTCTGGGGCTCTGCATTCTTCTGGGATGGACACGGGCCCTTTTGGGGGTGAGGGGGGTTGAAGTTTGCACTGAACTTGTCCACCAGGATGTTGGCAATGTCAGTTGGCTCAGTGTATTTTTTGGCCATTTTGCAGTAGCTGAAAGCATATCTGAGAGTTGCCAACTAAATGTTTGATATAGCTAAAGAAGGCTTTGTGGTTATCTTTAGATTCCTTGGCAATTTTTCTTTAGAAACTGGACTTGGATTATTTTATAAGCGATCGTAGTTTCTTGCTAATAATGATCAGTGATGCCTTTCCTTTTTGGAATTTAGCTCCATCATGTGTTAGTTTCCTCCTTCTGTTGTATAGCTTATTTATGGGCAAGGACCACCAGATTGGTTTCTTCTTTTTGGAGGAGTGAGTCTTGGATTTAATTGGGATGGCTCGATCTATGCATCCCTGTAGATGCTCATAGAATGCGCTTGTAAAGGATTCTGCAGATTGGACAGCATTATCCTGTAGCAAGGGGGCTTTGAAACTTTACACTTCGGTCTTGAGAAGTGTGAAGTTTGCTTTTGAAATGTTTTTTCACAGTGGTTTTGTTGACTGGGGGGTGGGTCGGGATGTGGATGTCCAGTGTGATTACTTCATGATCTGATATGACCAGCGAGGGGTTTACCTCTGGTGTGGAACACTGATCCCCCATGTTGGTGATGATCAGGTCCAGTATGTAGTCACCTCTAGTGGGCGTGGTGACCAGCTGTTCCAGGCCGTTTGAGTTTATAAACTCTAGGAAGCATTGGGCAAAGGACTTTGTACTTGAGTAATTCTCCCAGTCAGTGTTTGGGTAGTTGAAATCTCCTCATATCATGGTGTTTGGTAGGACCTTTATATTTCCCAGTGTTCTCAGGAATACTGAGTGAGGGTCCTGAGACAAGGTATGTGATCTGTAGCAGGCTACGATCTGATAAGCAGCTTTGCCCAATGTTAGTTGCACTTGCATGGTCTCCAAGGACTCGTGCTGTGCCACTAACCTGGAGGTGTGGGTATCCTTTATGACAATGGATACACCCCCCTCCTTTTGTATTTCAGTCTGGGTTTTGGGGCCGATGCTCGGAGGGATTGGGATTTCTTTAAGTGGAGCATGTCCAACAGCTCTGTGTTTGACATAGCTTTGTATGTTATGCAGAGATCACCTCTGAGTAGCTGATATGCAACAGAGTAAAGCTGTAGTGTTTTGAGACGGTCTGTGTATGGCATGTATATGAGGCTGCTAATCCTCTTTGTAAGGTATTTCTGCAGGTTTTCCAGTTGTGGTAGATGTCTTGTGAGGTACATAGCAAAAGGGGCATTGTACTCTATAATGGATCTAATGAGTGATGAGTAGAGGGGAACAATGACCTCTTTTATTCTGCATGAGACACCTTTTGTGATGAGGTGTGCCACGTAGAAGGATTTCCTGACTACTGTGGCAATGTGATTATCAAAGGAGAGTCTACTGTCCACCTGTGTCCCAAGGTCTCTTATCACACTTTCGGTGTTAAGTAGACTACCACCTATGTTTTCATGGGTACAGTGTTTTTACCAAAGGGGATGACAATGCACTTTTTGGCACTGAGCTTGAGCCCATGGCTTTGACACCAGGCATCTGTCTCAGTGAGGCCATTTTGTAGGATGTCCACATCGTTAGTAGTCTCGATTATGGCTCCTACTTTGCAGTCATCTGGGGACATCATTAGCCAGAGACCTTCCATGTTAACCTGTACTTCAGGGAAGTAGATACCAAACAGGACAGGACCCAGGACTGAACCCTGTGGTACTCCACTTGTCACTGGTCCGAAGTCGGACTTGGAGTCTACTTTCACAGTGTGGGTTGTGTCAGTGAGCCAGTTGGCAACCCATCTTGTGACATAGGGATTTATACCTAGTTTAGTGGGTTTATCCATAATTCCATAGTGGGGGATGGTGTTGAAAGCCGTGGCAAGATCTAGATAGGCTGTGTGAACCTTCTTACCCTTGTCTACGGCTTTGGTGACTGCTTCAAAGAAGTCTATCAGGTTTAGGAGCCATGATCTGCCTTTTACAAACCCAAAATGGTTGTGGTCCAGAGTTTGGAGATTACCAACGTCTCTGTTTATAAGTTCCATGATGATACGTTCCATGGCCTTGCAGGCCAGGCTCATCAGGCTAATGGGGCGCTAGTTCCCGGGGTCCGTGGTGGCTCCCCCCTTGTGCAGTGGGATAACCGTTGCTGTGCACCATTCAGCAGTCACAAAGCCTGAGGTGAGGCTATGATTGAACATGGTACGTAGCTGTGGTGCCAGTTCATTCTGTAGTTCATGTAGAATGCAGCCTGGGATGTTATCTGGTTCCATGGATGCTGTGTTCCTGGCTTTGGAGAGTGGTTTTTACCTGTGCAGCCATGATGACAGCAACTTTGCATTCTTCCGGTATAGAGATGTGCTCTTTCATGGGTGAGAGGGGGGGTAAAGTTAGCACTGATCCTGCCAGGCTGTTGGCAATATCAGTTGGGTCTGTATATTTAGTGCCATTGTGCTGTAACTCAGAGCAGATCTGAGTGTTGCCATTGAGATTCTTGACATAGCTATAGAATGCTTTGTGGTTTCTTTAGAATCAGTGTCGACTTTGCTTTCGTAACTAGCTTTGGAGAATTTTATCAGGGATCACAGCTTCTTCCTGAGGCTGACCAGGGAGCTCCTCCACCCATGGGATTTTACCCTCTTTTGCAACAGTTTCATCCTTCTGTTGTGCAATTTGTTTATGGCAGGGGACCACCAGATTGGCTTCCTTTTCTTGGAGGATAGCATCTTGGTTCTGTTTGGGATAGCATGATGCATGCACTCATGTAAGAGCTTATAAAGTGCAATTGTGAAGGATTCAGTAGTCGTAACTGTATTGTCCATCTGCATGGATGTCCTGAAAATCAGCACTTCTGTCTTAAGAAGCATGAAGTTGGCTCTGGAGACATTTTTTAACATGGTTTCCTTAATGGGGGCTGGGTCCAGAATGTGGATATGTAGGGGAATTAGCTTATGGTCAGATCGGACCAATGAGGTGTTGACTTCAGGTGTGGAACACCGGTCACTCAGGACAAACCAAACCACATAACCAACACAAATAATCACAAAGTTAGCTAAATGCTACTCACTGCCAGAAGTCTCAGCCTCCAGATGCACACACTTGAGGCACATCTCAGTATGGAGAATATTGATATCTGTGCAGTAACAGAAACCTAGTTCAAGGCTCCAGAGAGTACACCAGCACTACCAGGATACTACTCATTCCATACCTTCCAGCATCAGAACCTGGATCGTGGCACACAGGGTGGGGATGTATCCATATTCATCAAGGATACCTACACCTCTCTCTCTACATGCTCTGCACAGGATATGTACACATAGAATGTTGCACAGCAACATTCTTCACACTCCACAGGGGTGGGGCCACAAAAACCCCTTGCCATTCATGCTCTATGAGCCTGACGAGTCTGATCTTTAAGGCAATGGAGCCAATCATAATGGAAGTCAACAATAAAGAGATTGTGAACCTTCACACAGTTGAGCACACCCAGTTTGGCTTCATCATATGCAGATCACGCCTACTGAACTGGGTGGATTTCTTTCAGACCATTACCCAGGATACAGATGATTGAAATGAGCTCAACACAGCCTACCTATACCTCACTTCAGCCTTTGACACCATTCTCCAGTCAGGTATCATAGATGAACTCACTAACCTGGGCATGAATCCATACATCACAAGATGGATTGCAAACTGGATCACAGATGGATTCCACAAATTAAGAGTTGCTGGCTACATGTCAGACTCTACACCGGTAACAACTGGTGGCCCCCAGGGTTCAGTCCTGGGGTCCCTCCTGTTTGGTATAGACTTCTCAAATGTACATGCCAACACAGGAGGGTTGTGGTTAACTAAGTTTGCTGAGAACTGTAAAGTCTTTGCCATAATAGATTCCCCGGATGACACAAATATTCTCCAGAAGGGACTCTACCAGACAGATGTGTGGTGTCAGAATCATGGCCTCAAGCTCAGTGTGGAGGAATGCATAGTGATCCCCTTTGGTAAAAACAAAGTACACACAAACTACCACATAGGTGTTACTCCCTTAAAACTGACAAGGTAATAAGGGATCTGGGGACACAAGTAGATAGTCATCTTTCCTTTGACAACTATGTTGCCAAAGTGATTGGGAAATCCTATGTGGCCCACCTAATCAACAAAGGGTTTGCATCAGGATCCGAAGAGGTAGTGGTGGCCCTCTACTCTTAAGTCATCAGACCCGTCATCGAGTGCAATGCACCATTTTGGATGTACTCGGCTACGCATATCCAGCAGCTGTAGAGACCACAGAGGTACCTCACCAAGAGGATTACTGGCCTCAAACAGTTGTGTTATGCAACACAACTGGTAAAACTAAATCTGTTCTTCGTTGCATGCCTACTCAGAGGCACACTCTGCCTAACATACAGAGCCATGTCCAACACATAACTGCTGAGCATGCTCCATCTACAGATAACAAAATTGAGTCGCCCTACACACTCCAGGGAAATGAACCTCATCACAACAATGAATACAACATGCTGGTGGGATAGAGTACCATCCCAGACACTTGCCTTACTGTGGAACAGAGTCCCAATGTATATCAGACAGAGCCCCTCGCTGACACTCTTCAATAGGAACCTTGATGAGTGGATGGGAAACAGACAATTCACGCCAGCCATCACATCAGCAGCCCCACTAGAAAGGGGCTTAGGGTACTAACTATTAGAACGAGGGCTTGGGAGACTACCCAAAGGGGTGGTGAAAGCTGCACAACTTGCCTAGGCTAACATATGCCTTACTGAAGATAGGTTCATAGGTATGTAGTAGACTATGTGACAGGTACATGTCTACAGATAGTAGATGTGTACTTCATTGTACCGTCATGTTGTACAGCAGGCACATGGACCACATACACTGTAATGCTTACAGATACTGGTGGCTGTTATGTACACTGGGTGAGATGTGCACCTCATGCCTTTTGTGCCATTGGGTTGTGTGCTGGGTGGGACAGGCCTGGATGGCTCCCTGTCATGGTCACCCTTCTTACACACATCTTTGCCCATCCATCTTTGGCTTATTATACTGTGTTCCCCTACATATATATACATTTGTGTATTTATATATATATATATATATATATATATATATATATATATATATATGTGTGTGTGTGTGTGTGTGTATGTACATAGGTAGGTAATAGGCTATCTGCCTGAAGGCATATATTAGTATGGCCAGAGTGTGCAGCTATCACCACCCATGGAGTTAGTTCCCTAGACCTCTGTGTAGTAGAGCTGATGAAGTGATCCATGGTGTGACAGTTCAGTTTCACATACACTCATCAAGGCTCCTCTGGAAGAGTGTCAGTGAGGGACGCAGCTTAATGTAGGTTGGGACGGAACCTGTTCCAAAGAAAGGGAAGTCTGTGAGTTATCAATGTATCCCTCCAACATGTTCTATTTATTGTTGTGATGATGATGATGATATCCCTAGAGCATGTAGTACAGTGAGCTTGGGGTTACTTCAGATAGCACATGTGCATCCGTTCTGCATTGGACATGGACCGGTCTCTGTTGAGCAGAGATCACCTGAGTAAACAGTATGCAACAGAGTACAGATTCAGTTAAATTCAGTCTTGTTGCATGGGGCAACTGTCTGAGGCCAGTAATGCTCTTGTTGAGGTACGCCAGTGGTCTTTCCAGCTGCTGAAGGTGCCTAGTCAGATTCATTGCAAGTGTGTTGTGGTACTCTATGATGGGTCTGATAACTGATGAGTAGAGGGAACCTCCTTTGACCTACATGCAAAGACCTTGGCAGTTTGTGGGAACATATAGCATGATTTTCTAACCACTTTGTGAATGTGTTTCTGGAAGTAGCGATGACTATCCACATGTGTCCATAGATCCCTTATTATTACCTCCATATTTAGGGTGTTAGCACCTATGTGGTATTTGTATGACTGTAGTTCGAGCCCATAAGTTTGACACCACATCTGTCTGACTGAGACCCTTTTTAAGGATGTCTCTGTTGTCCCAAACATCGATTATGACAACCTTTTTGCAGTCATCCACAAACCTTGCTAAACATAGCCCTCATGTGTTTGACTGTATTTCTGAAAAGTATACACCAGATAGGAGGGGTCCCAGGACTGAGCCATGGGGGACAGTAGTTGTTACCAGCTTGAACAGGAGACCACAAAATTCTTACCTTGTGGGATCTATCTGTGCCCCAGTTGGCAATCCATCAGATGACATATGTGTTTATGCACAGGTTGTTGATTTTGTGGATATGACATGTGTGTGGGATGTTGGAAAAGGGCTTTTCAAGGTCTATGTAGGCCGTGTGTAGCTCATTTCATTGATGCATGTCCTGGGTGACAGCCTTGAAAACTGTCTAGCAGGTTTAGGAACCATGATCTGCCCCTGACCAAACCAAAATGGGTAGGGTTGGGTGTTTGTAGGCTCTCAACAGCTCTGTTTATGAGTTCCATAATGATGGACTCCATGACCTTGCACATCAGGCTTATTAGGCTTAAAAGACAATAGTTCCCATGGTCTGTTGTGCACCAACACTCGTGGAGTGTGCCAAACATTGCTGTAACCCATTCAACAGTTTCATATCCTGTACAGACGGTGAGTCTCAACAGACTGTTCAGGTGCAGGGTCTGTTTGTTTTGGAGTTCACATATGACACAGCCAGGGAAACCATGTTATCCCATACATGCCGTGTTTTTAGGTTTGGAAAGAGCTGTTTAACCATTGTATATGTGATTTCTGGGTTTTCACAATCTCCAGTTATGATAATGGGCCCATTTGTCAGTGAGAAGGGGGTAAATATGTATGAACCTGTCTGACAAGATGTTGGCAATGTCAGTCATGCACATGTTTTCATTTACAGTTTGCACTGACTCAGAACATATATGAGTTTACATTGATATTTAGGACATAGCGAAAGAAAGCTTCATGGTTCTCTATGGACTCTTTGACCATGGCTTGGATAATGTTAGGAGTGCTCATTGTTTCTTGATGATACTGATCGGAGAATTATTGATCTTCTTTGGTTTTTCACTTTTTTGAACAACTTAAGTACTTGGAGTACATAGTTTGATTATGACAGGTGTCCAATATATTATATGGGTCTGTTTTCATATCAGTGTGTGCAGAAGGCAGGATTGGTGAACAGTGACAAGTGTCTGGAGTAAGAACTCCAACCGCCAGATATGTGTGGCCCACTGCTGTACTAAGACCGTGTGAGCATGCCCACTATGACCTTTCAGTATGTTGCTGACTGAAATTTGCTAAATTTGTTTAAGTGTGTGAGCATGCCCACTATGGGCATATATACTATATGTGTGTGAAAATCAAGTTGGCTTTTACTTCAGGGCTCACCTTTGTGTTGTGCATGGACAGGAAGCACAGTGTGCCTGCAGGGCTTCCATGAGTCATTCTACATACAGTGGGGACAGCTATTGTTTGTACATTTCTACCCGGGGTGCACACCTGATTGTTACTGTGGGTGTACATAGGATGAAGGGTTCACCTGACACTTATACACATTTGCTAGGCCTGCACTGCTGTGTCAGGTACTCCATTTCAGCCTGTACTGTTGCCTATCGTACTGGCTTGAGGCATACCACTGTACTACAGACCTTAGCTTCCAATTACTCGCATATTAGTTTGTGACTTCATAGCCTACCCAATCCACATCACACTGCCTGGCCTGCTGTTGTCTGTCTGCATAGGTATGGGGGGAGGCTACTCATATGCCTCTTCAGAGGGCATGATACAGCATTTGCTTTTGTTTGCGTTTGTCTACATTTGTCCTGCTGGTTGTGACTGTTAGGTATGAGACCCCCCCCCCAACTGGTATGTGTGAGTGAGTTAAGTTGTATCTGTGTCAGTGAAATGCTGTCATGGCTTAGTGGTTCAGTACTGTGACTACAGTGCACAGTATCCTGAGTTTGAGCCCTGTCATTGTTTTTTATTTTCCTGCTGGGCAAACCAGACTGCTTAAGGAACAGTAAAGCAGGTGTGAGCGTGTTTACCCGACTTTGCCCAACACTGCTCAACGTTGCCCGACGTTGCGCTGGTTAGCGCGGTGCGCAGCTGCACACAATTAAATTAAATATGCTCAACACTGGTAAAATGTATTTAGCAGTGCTTTACATTGCTTAAAATAGGGCACTCATGCCTCAGGTGGTGCTGCAGGGCTGCCTATGTCAGATGCACATAGTACACTCCCTATACATATTTGAAAACAGGTAGTGTCAAGTTAGGCATCCCTTTTACAGTATGTGCGAGTCAGAGAGAGTTGTCATTTCCAGGGTTCCTACTGAGTCAGCATATGTGCTATGCGTTGCCTCTTTGCCAAGGCCAGGGCATACTGGGCATGCCTCCTTCTACCTACTGGGGCAGGCTCAGGTTGTTCCTCCTCAGAGTCACGCTGAGCAGGCCTTAGCAATGGTGGGGGGTTGTTTGGCCCTGCCCCATGCTTTTCCTGCTGCAGCTGTTTTTGCAGGATCATATTGTGTAGCATGGCACATACCATGACAATTTGGGTACATGTAGTTGGTGAGTACTGCAAGGCTCCACCAGATGTGTCCAGGCACTGGAACCGTGACTTGAGCATCCCAAACACACGCTCAATAATGTTTCTTGTTTGTGCGTGTGCCTCATTATGGAGTTCTTGTTCGGGGGTGTGTGTGCATTTCTGATGGGTGTCATCAGCCACGGCTCCAGTGTGTATCCAGCATCCCCCACTAGGTGACTGTCAGGGATGTTCCCATTGGCAAATCTCTGGTACAGCTGCGTCAGATGTGGGAATAGTGATAGCTTCCAGGGCAGCCAGCACACACATTCATTACTATGCCCTGGGCATCGCACACGACCTGGCAGCTGATGGAGGGGAAGCCCTTGCGGTTGATGTAGACCCTACCCCCGCTCACCAGGTGGTGCTTTGATGTGTAAGTGAGTGCAGTCTATTGCACCCACTACCTCAGGGTATTCTGCTACTTGGTGGAAAAGATGCATCTTGCTGGCCAATGCCTCATGGGAACTGGGGAAATATATGTGCTCACCGACATGTGCTGACATGGCATCCAGGAACTGGTGCAGTACCCTGGATGCTGATGCTTGTGAAATCCCCATCATATCACCAGTTGGTCTCTGGAAGGTACCTGTAGCTAGTATTCTTAGGCCAACACATACCTTGGTATCCACTGGGATGGTTTCCCCTGTCTTGGTTCTGTGTGTGAGGCGTGGCCGGCACAGCTCAACAATTTGCTGCAGGAGGTCTCTGTCCACCCTAAAGCACTCCACTATCTCCAGCTCATGTAAGCCCCTGGTAGGTTACCCTGGGTCTGTATACTCTTCTCCATCTCCTCACTGTGGGTTGCTCAGCAGCATTCACAACATCACCACCCTCAGCACCTTGCACATGTTGGTTTATGATAGCAAGAGCAGCCCCTAACATTTTGTCTGACTTTAAAGTTTTTAAGCTTTCCCTCTTTGTATACTGCAGTGTTGCAGAGTTCTTGAGAAAAAAACAGGGAAGAATGCTGTTTGCAGAGTTTAAAGTGCTGGGTTGGGCTAGTCTGCTGCCTGTGTAATTGGCTGATTCTGATATATTTAACCTGGCAGCTCCGCTAGTTCTCCTTGGTTAACTTCCTACTACTACTTTTCCTTCCTTTTGCCTTTCTGTTTCTGCCCAGGGCAGCACCGCGCAAACGAGCGTACACGCACGCACATGCTGTGTGCACGTTTGCAAGAAATTTCAGATATATTCACGGCGTACACCTTTGGTTTCTGGTTTTCAAAAAGGACACCTGAAGACACGCCTCTTGCAATACTGAGCAACTCAGGGCAAACACAAGATACTGTGCTCCAATAAGCATACAGCCTTTCTGACACACCCCCTCATGATGTCACCTATCTTCTACTCTACTACTCACCTACTCCTACACTTACACTGTTGGGACATGGCTCACATATGCTGGGGAAAATTGGGATTCACTATCCTCATCCTCATTTGCATAGGATTGCCTACTAATGCTTGGTTACATCTCTCACACTGAGCTTCCCCCCCTTAGCAACCACTACTCAGTGGCCATGTTGTCTTCAGCCTGCCATTCACCTGCATGGCAGGATAAGCTTTTTAGTAAAAATGCCTATTTTTGGCTATTTTTTAATTATTTTCTTGGTTTTTAAGCGCTGCACTTAAACATCGGAGATCGGGGGAAAAAAATTAGATTTTAATAATTTTAAACATTTACAAATACCAGTGGCCTTATATTTGGTCATTGGCATGCTTCCTCAGCTGGATGCATCCTTTATTTGGAGCTGTCATAGCTCCATTTTGCTATTTGTAGAACAGTATTCCGTTACCAACGGAGTACATTTCCGCAGATAACACTACTCTTCCACGGACAGGTTAGGGTTTCCTGGATTGCAAATTTACCTCATTTGCATAGCTTTCTGCAGCAAATGAGGTAATTTGCATACCATGACACTGTCTGTGCAAGACTAGCTTTAGAAGCTCTCATGCATGCCCCTGCTGGCTGTTGCTGGATCGCTCGGCAGACATATTGGCTGTATGATGTCTTACTCTACAACTCCGTGCAAGCTTTCGTAAATCTGGCCCAGGATGTATTCATCTTTTCCCTTTTTCTTCTTTTTTTAAGTCTTTTATATTCTTCCTTTTCCTTTCTCTCACTTTTCCAGCTGAATTTCTTTTGTGTCCAACTATATTCCATTAAGCATCATCACTCACTTAAACTCTTCAACATTTACTATAGTTAAATTATTTTTTGAGTTACTTGTTCCATATTGGTACTACTATCTTTTCCATCTGCTTCTTTTCTACATCCTTTTCCATAGCTTTATCCTCATTACCTTGATCTATTACATTCTTTATATCTGATACTGCTATACTTTCTTTTTCTTCATACTCCCCCAAATATCTAATTTTTTTACATTTACAACATTTAGGTTCACAATCTTTTACAAAATGTCCTAAACCTCCACATATAAAATATTTTCTTTTTTCACATTTGTTAATTAAATTATCTGTTTTTCCAGACAAAAAGCAAGTCTTTGGCTGTCACCAATACCTCATCAAACCTCCGTCTCCTTCAACCTTAGCACTTGGAATATGTACAATACAATCAATTTTCAGTTTCAATATCACATTGCAATTCCATGCCCCAGTCCATAAACCTTTATCACATATTTTCACTAAAGTCAGCACATCATTACATAGATTTAATATGTGTTTTTTTTTAAAGTCTCTTTTTCAACCTCAGTTTGGAACTAAACATTAATTTTTTTCTTAGTTTCCCTAAAAGAGGGCTTAAATACATACAAGTTCCACAGTGAGCAGTTTTTCTTTTTTCATATTCCTCTATAAACCTTTCCATTATCTGCCCTGTCTCGAAAATAATGTCACAAAAAGTTTCTTTAATAACATGTATAAATGCTTTTACCACACTTGTTTTAATCTCATGCGCCTTAATAACTTCGTCCCATACCCTGCATCGGTCCATAGCAGCACTTTCCTTCTTTTAAACTTGAACGTTAAACAGTTTTTTTCTTTCATTTTTCTACTTACTTACACTCACCATCTCGGGGTCTATATTAAATGTTCGAACATCCAAAATATCGAACATTACATGGTTGAGACCAAATGTTCGACATTTGGATGTTCGAACATAAAAAAAAAAAGAAAACACAGAAAAAAACACTAACAGTGTAGGCAGGGGGGCAGGCCCCCCTGCATCCCCCCACACCCCCTACTTAAATATACCAACTCCAAGACCGCACTTCAGTGCAGAAAAGAGAAATTCTCCCCATCTGCACCGTACGGTGCCGCTGAAAGTCTATCTTCGAGCACTCAAAATTTCAAACATTTGGTCCCGACTATGTAATATTCGAAATTTTGAGCGTGCGAAGATTTGACAGGTACCCCCATCTCAGCATACGATTTCTTCCCTATCTGTGTCTCCTCATCTGCTGCCCTTCTACCTACTGTATTCTCTCTATCATTTCTCCCCAAGATAAATCTTTTCCATCTTGCAACACTTTCCTCCACCATATGCAACACTATATCTTCCCACAACCCTCTTGACTGGAGGGATATAACTATCCAATCCTGTGTTACATCCTCAGATTCAAAAAGCTTCTGTTGGAACATCTCTTCCTAATCCATCTCCACTGCATCTGCTGGCTTCCTACTACCTTGAAAAGGCTCAACTGCTTTTTCTTCATCTCCGATACACCATACTCCTCTCTCATGCTATTCTTTGTTTCTGACTCCTCCTCAAATGAAATAAAAATATCTGCTGTTCGATTAACGGCACCACAATCGAGATTTACCTTCTCATTCTGCTTTACGCTCTCCATTTTTGCTTAAGGTAGCTTCCTGCTTCTCAAAGGAGCCTTCATGCCCAGACTGAAAGCAGGAAACAAAAATGTGCCCCCCCCCCCACACACACACACAAACGTCCCCCTACAACAAAGAGTACGTGAAGTTCCCTGATGCGCTGGCAAAATTTCCCTTAGTAGTATAAGCACTACCTCAGATCTTCACTGAAAACGGGCTACTAGCCTACTGGGACAAACCCCCAGACAACAAAAGATAAAAAAATAAACACTTCCACTGTTTGACAGATGTGGGTCTCCCCTTAGCATACACTATAGACATATTTTCTTTCAAATAAACAGACCTTTAAAATAAGAGACAAGATAAAACGCATGAATTAGTTTTTCCTTGCATTTGCAAAGCTACTAGCTATTTTTCATTAGTAAACTATTTCAGTTAGAGATAAGAAGCCTGTAGGTGCAAGCAATTAATCAAGAGGTAAGAAGCCTGTAGGTGCAAGCAATTAATCATGAGGTCTGAACAGTGTGATCTGACTGAGATTCAGAAGAGTCTTCATTGCAGATGCAAAGTTACTAGCTATTTTCCCATTAGCAACTGCTTTATTTGGCGACGAGCAGTTACAAGTGCAAACAATTAATCATGAAGGGCCTGAAAGTACAGTTGTGTACACTTACCATAAATGTAGATGTTCTAGTGTATTCACTGTTGCAGTCATCACATTTGGGGTTATCCCTGCCAGGGTAGCCCTCGGCCAGCCTGAATACCAGAGGCTTAGCATTTCAGCTTTGGTTGCTGTCGCTTCAGGACTGACGTCAGGGTGTCAGTAGTATAAAGTAAGGCAGCCGGCGCCATTACATCAGTTTTTCTTGCCCTAACCTGCCAGGAGCCCCCAAGTGGGAGCCAGACTCTGGTAGAAGAACCCCACCAGCAGAAAGTAAACATCAATATGCCCCTTGTAAGGAAAGAGAAGTAAGAAGACTGAGAGGGATGGAGGGAAACGAGAACTGCAACAGTGAATATGCATCTACATTTATGTAAGCGTACACAACTGTACTGTGTTCTTCGTGTTTCACTGTTGCAGTCATCACACTTGGGTTGATTCCCAAAGCTGAGGAAATGGGTGGCGGCAGTCAAGGAAACTAGGGGCTGTCTAGAATGCCCTGCAAGACTGCAGAGGCAAACCCTGGCCTGGATATGGAGAAGATAGGCAGGTGGTAATGTTTGGTAAAGGCGTGAACAGATGTCCAGGTGGCAGCCTCCAGGATGTCCCTGGTGGGGACTCCTCTGAGGAAAGCTGCAGAGGTGGAGGCTGCTCTGGTGGAGTGAGTTCTGACCCCCTTTGGGGGAGGCTTTCCATGTTGCTTGTAGCAGAAATAGATGCAGTGTGCTATCCATTTGGAAATGGTTTGTTTAGAGATGGCTTCGCCCTCTGTCCTGCAGCAAAGTTAACCAGCAACTGATCAGACTTTTCATGTCTATATAGAATCTGAGCTGTCTGTGCACATCTAGAGAGTGCAGGATCCTATCCCCCTTGTTCTGTGGGTTAGGGAAAAAGGTAGGCAAATGAATGGCTTGGTTGAGAGCTACATTGGACACCACCTTGGGCATGAAGGATGGGTTAGTCCTGAGGGATACGCTGTCAGCATGGAAGATGAAGGGTTCCATAGCCATGAGTGCTCGCAGCTCTGAGACCCTTCTGGCTGAAGTGGTGGGCTGTCTTCCAGGAGAGCAATTTTAGCTCTGCTAAAGAAGCTGGTTTGAAGGGGGCAGGGTGAGCTTTTCCAACACAAAGTTAAGGTCCCAAGCTGGGGTTGGTGCTCTTCTGGGTGGCCTCAAGTTTCTAGCCCCTCTTAGGAACTGTTTGATCAGAGGGTGTGAGAAAAGGGGCTGCTCAGTGGGGAAATGAGCAGAGATAGCAGAGGCATGAATTTTAATAGAGGAAAAAGAGAGACCGCTGTGTAGCAGGTCAGCTAAGTAATACAGGATGACAGGGAGGGAGGGCTGTGCCTTATTTGGCTCCCGTGGCCTGAATCCAGGTACAGAACATTTTCCATTTGTCAGCATAAGACTTTCTAGTGCTAGGGAGTCTGGCCTCATGTTTAACATCTAGAACCGGTTTACTGAGGTTGGCAGATTAATCGGGGTTAGGGAATAAGCCAAGTTGCCAAATTGAGGGTCTGCAAATGGGGATGCTTAAATTCTCCTTCCCTCTGGGTCAAGAGGGTTGGAATCTGAGTGAGATGCCATGGTGGCAGTGGGGATATGCAGCGCAACAGTGGGTACACCAGTGCTGCCAGTCTAGAGCAAGAAGAATTGTCCTTGGTTTTTCCTCCTTTATTTTGAGCACTGGGGATGAGAGGTAGTGGAGGAAAGGCATAGACCGATAGATTGACCAAGGGTAAGAACAGGGCATCCACTTTCCAAGCCATAGAGTGATGCTCCCTGGAGCAGAACTTGCTGAGCTGATGGTGTGTGAGGCAATGAGATTGACTTTCAGGGTGCCCCATTTCTGAATTATTAGGTTGAAGGTTCTTTTGTAGAGCTGCCACTCATGTGGGTCCAGAAGATTTCTGCTTAAGTGGTCTGCCAGAGAGTCTTGAGAATCTGGTAGGAATTGTGCTAACAGGTGGAGTTGCATGGTACAGGCTGTGTGCCAAATGGTCATGGCCAGTCTGTATAGAGGGTAGGAGCGAGTCCGACAGCTTTCAAGCCTCTTCTCTCCCCAGGGGCTCTCCTGATCAAAACAGACAGCACCACTGTGTGGACAGCTATCACCTCTTTTTGGTTGATGTGCAGATGGATATGCTGTGGGCTCCATTGGCCCTGTATGTACCTGCCATCCAGGTGTGCACCCCAGGCATAGTCTGATGCACCTGTGGTGAGGGTCTGGGTGGCGGGGGTGGTGAGAAAGGTAGTCCCTTGTTGTGGGAGCATGCTGTTGCCCACCAAAGAAAATCTTTTCTGAGGCAAGGTATCATGGGTACAAGAGTCTCCAGGTCTTGAGAGTATTGACACCACTGAAGTTTCCTCATATGCAGTCTGGCATATGGAATCAGTACGATGCAAGATGCCATGAACCCCAGAGCTTGCAGGATTTTCCTTGCAGATAACTGGGGTCTGGTGGCTAGTTGAGAGAAGAATGCTGTCAGAAAAGTTTGAGAACTTGAAGCATAAGAAACAAACAATTGCTCTGATTTCCTGATGTCCTTGGTTCTGTCCAGGTAAACACGTAGTTGTCTGTGTACATCCAAGGAATGCAAGATCCTTTCCCCCTTATTTTGAGGACTGGGGAAAAAGGTTGGCAGGTGAATAGTTTGATTTAAAGCCACTTTGGAAACCACCTTAGGCATGAAAGTAGGATTAGTCCTTAAAGACACCCTGTCTTGGTGAAAAATAATATAAGGTTCCACAGCCATGAGAGCTTGCAACTCCGAAACTCTCCTGGCAGAGGTCAGAGCTAACAGGATGGCTGTCTTCCAAGATACAAACTTGATGTCAGATGTGGCAGCAGGCTCAAAAGGAGGTAAGGCGGGTTTTTCCAAAACATAGTTGAGATCCCAGGCAGGAATGGGTGGAGATCTAGGGGGCCTTAAATTCTTGGCTCCTCTGAGAAACTGTCTCATGAGCTGGTGGGAAAAGATTGGAGGGTCTGTATTATAATGAGCAGAGATAGCAGAGGCATGTATCTTTATGGAAGAAAAGGAGAGACCCTTATGTAATAGGTCTGTCAGGTAAAGTAAAATCAGAGGAATATTAGGAATAAGAGGATTCTAATTCTGAGCCTGCATCCAGGTGCAAAATCATTTCCATTTTCCTGCATAAGATTTTCTAGTGCTAGGACGTCTGGCTTCTAAAATGACATCCATAACCTGCTTGGGTAGGAGAGAATGAATCACAGACCCTGGATTAGCCAGGCTGAGAGTTTTGACATGGGAGTGCAGAACCTGACCCTGGTGTTGGGACAGACGGTTCGGAGTCTGAGGTAAAACCCAAGGGGGCTCCAGAGAAAGGTTTTTCAGTGTTGGGTACCAAAACTGTCGAGGCCAATTTGGGGCCAGTAAAATTATCATCTTGGGCTTGTCCTGTTTGATCTTTAATAACACCCATGGAAGAAGAGGTAGAGGCGGGAAGGCATACCCCGAGAGGTTTCTCCAACTGAAAGATAGTGCATCCACTTTCCAAGCTAGTCCGTGGAATGTCCTTGTGCAAAAAATCTGTAGTTGATGATTGAGGTGGGATGCAAAAAGGTCTATGAGAGGGCATCCCCAGACTGCTGTAATCATCTTGAATATTTCGGTGTCCAGCATCCATTCGTGTGGGTCTGACAGGTTCCTGCTCAGACTGTCTGCCAGGATGTTTTGTTTCCTTGGTAGAAACTCAGCTTGAAGGTCCACTTTGCAAGCTAGAGCTGTGTTCCATAGATTCATGGATAGTCTGCAAAGGGGGTAGGAATGTGATCCCCCTTGCTTGTTTATGTACCACATAACTGTGGTGTTGTCTGTCCGCATCAGTAGTTGTCCTGGTTGTAGAAGATTCCTGAAGGCCAATAGAGCGTTCTGAACAGCTAACATTTCCTTTAAATTGATATGCAGGTGCTTCTGATCCTTTATCCAAAGGCCCTGCAGACATTTGCCCTGCAAATGGGCTCCCCATGCGTAATCTGAGGCGTCCGTGGTTAGTATCTGGCTGGATGGAGGCAGACTGAAGGCTTTCCCTTTGTTTTGAATACATGCCTTGGACCACCAAAGGAATTCCTTTTGAAGACAAGGCAGGACGGTGATCTGTGTGTCTAAACTGTGGCAATGCTGAGACCATACACTTTTTAGGTACCACTGTATTTTCCTCATATGTAGTCTTGCATATGGTACGAGAAGGATGAAGGAGGCCATGTAACCCAAAGCCTGCAGGAATTTCCTTGCAGATAGCTGAGTTAATGACGCCAAGGTTTTGAAAGTTGAAGCCAGCTGTAATTGTTTTTCAGATGTCAGAAATGCCATCTGGGTTGTTGTGTTTAGAAGAGCACCCAGAAAAGTCATCTGTTGTGAGGGTGCCAAATTTGACTTTTTTATGTTCACAGTGAATCCCAGGAACTTGAGAAGATTCTGAACAAATTCTAGATGCTGGAGTAAGACATCTTTGCTGTCTGCTTGAATAAGACAGTCATCCAGATAAGGGTAAATTTGAATTCCCTTGAGTCTGCAATAAGCTACTACTGGAGCCAGGCATTTGGTGAAGACCCTGGGCGCAGTAGACCATCCAAAGGGCAGCGCAGAGAGTTGATAGTGCCCCAATCCGGCCTTGAACCTGAGGTATTTTCTGCACTCCTGCCTGATGGGAATGTGTAAATAAGCCTCCTTTAAATCCAAAGTTACCATCCATGCACTTTTGCTCAGCATTGGAAGTAGCTGCTGTAGAGTAAGCATCTTGAATTTTGATATCTCGAGAAAAGTGTTCAAGACTGACAGATCCAGGATGGGTCTCTCCATGAATTTTGCTTTCTGGGGACTAGAAAGAGCCTCGAGTAAAAACCTTGTCCCATTTCTGAAAGTGGAACCAGTTCTATGGCCTTCATAGCTGGTTTAAGGCCTCTAACCATTGATGTTTTGGTAGATCCGGCCATCCGCTTGGTCTTGGTGGGGTATGAAAATGGAATTTGTAACCTCTTGAAACCACATCCAGAACCCACTTGTCTTGGGTTATATGAGTCCAATTTAGGTGAAAAACAGAGAGTTTTCCTCCGAGAGGGGCTTCCAGGCAAGAAGTTCCTGCAGCCCAGCAGAGGGAGTCATTGAGCCTGTTTTCTATGAGCTTGAGATCTGTCCTCTCCACCCCTAGGGGTGGAAGCAGTCCACTGTCTTGGTCTGTAAGAGGTTTGCGTTTGGGGCCTTCCTCGGGAGCGTCTGTATCTACCCCTCTGAGGCCTGTCTGAATTGGGAAAGGACCAATTTTTTGTAGGTCAATTCCTACTAAATCTGGGGGGGCTGTACTTGTAAGAAATCCTTAACCATTTGCATGGATTTTGCCTTGTCCTCCATCTTCTTAATCACCTCTTCAGCCTTAGATCCAAACAAAACATTATGCTGAACAGGAGCATCCAATAACTTAGCTTTTACTTGATCTGGCAAGTTTTGTTCCTTTAACCAAGCATGCCTTCTAATGACTGTGCCAGAGGCAGCAGCCCTACAAGAAGCCTCCAAGGCATCAAAATCACAGTGTAAACCATGCTTCCCTACTTGTTCAGTGGCATGCATTAAATCATGTAATTCCTTATTATCTGCACAAGCGGAAATGGAAGTTAGCTTTTGTTTCAAAACAGACAGAAGAAATTGCTGGTATTTCAGCATATGGAATTGACAGTTTAAAGCCCTAATAGATAAAGTTGCAGAAGTGTACACTTTTTTGCCCCATCTTTCTAAAGATCTGGAATCCTTCTCAGTGGGAATGGGGTTTTTAGCAGAAGCGGCCTTAACCCCCTTAGGGCACTGAGAAATGGTTTCAGGATCAGCAGTAGGATTCTTGTATAAAAACTGGTGGGAATCAGGAACCCTATAATATCTGTCTGGCTTAACAGGAGCTGGAGGAAAAGAGTCGGGAGTTAAGTTAGCCTCAGAAAAGGCATCATCCACAATATCCAAAAAGTACAGTTTTGTACCTACCAAAAATGTAGATGTCCGAGAGGTATGCATCTGCAGTCCTAACAAATGGGTTGTCCTGGCCTCAGGCAGCCCTTCGGTCGGCCGGATTCCAAAGTCTGGGTCTGGCCTCGGCTGGTGTCGCACTTCACCCGACGTCATAGCTGCAGTTCTTCGGGTATAAAGGCATCAGCCGACGCCATTTTCCTCAGTGTTTCTTGCCCCAGATGCCAGATGCCCTCTAGGAAGGCTAAATTTGGATAAATGCAAATGTTTCCAAACAACAGAGAGCAAATAGAAATAAACATGTATATACAAACAAATACACCATAATAGATTCCCCCAGCTAGCTACAAGATGGGCAAATACCCTAGGAGTACCACAGAGGGGAAGGATGACTGCAGATGCATACCTCTCGGACATCTACATTTATGGTAGGTACAAAACTGTACTATGTCCTTCAAGGATGCATCTGCAGTCCTAACAAATGGGTAGAATACCATAGCCAAACTGAGGGAGGAGGCCCTAACTAGATTATGGTGTAGCTAAGATCCCTTGCAAAACAGCAGTGGCAAAACCTGCTCGGGATCTGGAGTATAAGGGTAGATTATAATGCTTGGCAAATGTATGCACGGAGCTCCAAGTAGCAGCCTCTATAATGTCTTTTGTAGCCACTCCTCATAAAAAAGCTGTAGTAGTGGCTGTAGCCCTTGTGGAGTGAGGTCTGATATTTTCTGGAGTTGCCTTTCCATGATAAGAATAACAAAATCTAATGCAATTTCCTATCCATTTTGAGATTGTCTGTTTTGAAATTGCTTTTCCTTCCATTCCTGTGGCATATGCTACCAGAAGCTGGTCAGTTTTTCTATTGTTCTTGGTTCTGTCCAGGTAGTAGAATTGCCTATGCACATCCAAGGTATGCAGCAGTCTTTCTCCCTGTTCTGTGGGTTGGGGAAGAATGTAGGTAGGTGGATTGCTTGGTTTAAAGATACCCTGGAGACCACCTTTGGCATAAAGGTAGGATTAGTTCTCATGGACACTCTATCCTGATGGAAGATAAGGAAGGGTTGCACTGCCATTAATGCCTGTAATTCAGAAACCCTTCTTGCTGAAGTGATTGCAAACAGGAAAGCAGTTTTCCATGATAAGTACTGTAATTCTGCTGTTGCTGCTGGTTCAAAAGGGGAAGTGTCAACTTTTCTAGTACAAAGTTCAAGTCCCATGTAGGCAATGGTGGCTTCCTTGGAGGCTTTACATTTTGATTCCTCTCAGAAACTGCCTGAGTAGAGGATGAGAGAAGACTGGAGGATCCATGTTGTATTCTGCTGAAATAGCTGACGATGAATCTTAATGGAGGAGTAAGATAGGCCATTGTGGAAAAGTTCTGCTAAGTACTCCAGGATGTTAGCTATGTTTACCAGTGCTACATTTTCCTTTGCTGCACTCCAAATGAGATATCTTTTCCATTTCGCTGAGTAAGTTTTCTTGTTGAGGGTCTAGCTTCCAAGATAATGTCTTTAACCCTTTGAGATAAATCTGGGTTATTTTGTCTCATGCAATGCTCCAAGCAGCTAGCTGCAGTGTTTTCAGGTTGGATGCAGGGTTTTGAAGTTGTTCTGTGTTAGCAGTAAAGGAACCAGGGTAGAGGCCATGCGAGTTCGAGACATACTCCTCAGTAGTGGGTACCAGTGCTGCCTCGGCCAGTCTGGAGCTATCAGGATGATCCTTGGGTGGTCTTCTTTGATCTTCAATAGCACCTTGTGCATCAAAGGAAGAGGTGGGAATGCATATGCTGTCAGGTTTTCCCAACTGAAAGATAGGGAGTCCACCTTCCAAGCAAGTGGGTGGTATGTCCTTGTGCAGAATTTTTTCAAGTGGTGATTGTGTGGAGATGCAAATAAGTCTATTTCTGGTAGTCCCCATTTCCTTGTGATGGATTTGAAGATGTCTGGATGCAGCATCCATTCGTGGGCATCCGTGGTAGACCTGCTTAAGATGTCTGCTAGTATGTTTTCTTTTCCTGGCACAAATATTGCCTTGAGCTGTATGTTGAGGCTTAGGGCCACATTCCAGAGATCCATTGCCATCCGGCATAGAGGATATGAATGTGTGCCTCCCTGTTTGTTGATATACCACATAACTGTGGTGTTGTCCGTCCTTATCAGCAATTGTCCCTGTTGGAGAAACGGACTGAATGACTGAATTGCCAGTTTTACTGCCAGCATCTCTTTTTGGTTTATGTGTAGGTTTAGCTGGTCTTGAGTCCATATGCATTTGTCCAGCATGTGTGCCCCCCAACCGAGGTCTGAGGCGTCTGTGGTGATAGTCTGGCTTGGTTGAGGGCTCTGGACGGGCAGTCCTTTGTTCAATTGACAGGCCTGAGCCCACCATCGGAATTCTTGCTTCAGACATGGAATTATTGGAATTTGGGTTTCTAGGCTGTGCTTGTGCTGAGACCATAAATTCCTGAGGTACCATTGCAACTTCCTCATATGCAGTCTGGCATGTGGGATCAATATTATGCAGGATGCCATGTAACCCAGGGCTTGCAGGATTTTCCTTGCTGTAAGCTGGTTCTGCGTTGTTAATGCCATGAAGTAGAGTGGAAGGTGCTTTTGTTTTTCTGCTGTGAGGGATGCCATTTGATTTGATGTGTCCAGTTCCGCACCCAAGAAGGTTATCCTTTGGGATGGCAACAGCCTTGACTTTTTTATATTGACTGTGTATCCCAAGGCTTGCAGTAGATGAATGACCCTTTTCAAGTCTTTTGTTAATTTGTCTCTGTTGTCCGCTTGTAACAGGCAGTCGTCCAGGTAAGGGTAAATTTGAATTCCCTGGAGCCTGCAATGAGCAATTACTGATGCCAGGCATTTCGTGAATACTCTGGGCGCAGTAGATAAGCCAAAAGGCCATGCTGAGAATTGATAATGCTCTGATCCTGCAAGAAATCTTGAGGTATCGTCTGCAATTTGGTCGTATGGGGACGTGCAGGTATGCCTCCTTGAGATCTAGAGTTACCAGCCAAGACTCCTTGCCCAGCATGGGAAGAAGCTGCTGTAGAGTCAGCATTTTGAATTTTGGGACAATGAGGTATATGTTCAGTGCGGACAGGTCTAGAATAGGTCTCCATTGATTTTCCTTCCTTGGCACCAGGAAAAGTCTGGAGTAAAATCCTTGCCCTTGTTCCATAGATGGTACCTTTTCTATAGCTTTCATCCGTTTTAAGTTGTCTATTTGTTCTAGAGCATTTGCCATTTGATTTGGAGGTAGGTTTGGCATTCCTCTCTTCCTTGGTAGAGTATGGAAGTGAAACCTGTAACCTTTGTCTATTGTCTGTAAAATCCATTTGTCTCCTGTAATGCAATGCCAGTTTACTGAAAATAAGGCTAGCTTTCCGCCTAAGGGTGCTTCTAGTTGTTCCCTGGTAGGTGGCTTCAGAGCCAAGTCACTGTGATTGTCCTGTGGAAGTGGTAGTGGCTGGATCTGCAGCAGTACTTCGCTGGTTGTTAGGCTGCCACTGATGTCCCCTGTAGGCACCTCTGGATTGACCTCTGCCTCTTGTGCGCCTATTCCTGCCTCTCTGTGTTCTGCTGGTGTCTGGAAAGGACCAATTCTTGGAAGGCCAGTTCCTACTAAACCTTGGAGGCTGGACCTGTAAGAAATCCTTGACTGTCTGGACAGATTTTGCTTTCTCTTCCACCTTCTTCAGCACTTGCTGTGCAGGAGAGCCAAACAAATTGTGTTTATCCATGGGAGCATCTAGGAGCTTTGATTTTACATGGTCTGGTAATGACTGCTCTTTTAACCATGCATGCCTTCTGATCACTGTACCAGTCATAGCTGATCTAAAGGAAGACTCCAGTGCATCATAGCCACATTTTAAGGAATGGTTACTGACCTGCTGTATGTTATGTACCATTTCCTGAAGAGACTTTCGATCTAAAGCTTCAGGTGAGGACAACTTTTTAGATAACTGATCGAACATACATTCCTCATACTGCCTCATGTGGACTTGACAGCCTAAGGCCCTAGTCCCAAGAGTAGCAGAAGTATAAACTTTTTTACCCCATCTCTCCAAGGCCCTAGATTCCCTTTCAGAGGGGAGTGGGTTTTTGGCAGAGGTAGCTGCTACAGCCTTGGGGCCCTGTGAAATAGTTTCAGGATCTGCAAAAGGAGCCTTATACAAGTGATTATGTGTGTCCGAACCCTGTAGTATCTGTCGGGCTTAGCAGGGGCCGGAGGGAGTGAATCAGGAGCAGTACAAGCATCATTAAATGCATCGTCCACAACTGTAAGTACTGGAGGAATGGCTAAAGGCCTATGCTGTGGCAAATGCAAAAAAGTCCTAAGCCTTTTCCTAGAGTCTGAGAAATCCTGACCCTGCCATTGAAATTGTTCCCTCATAGCATGCAAGGTTTCCCAAAAGAAAATTCCTCGGGAGAGGCAGAAGGAATGGAGTCTTCTGCATCAGAGTCCTCATATGGAGAAGAAGGGCCCTCAGGAGGTTTGTATTTTCTGATTCATCTGAGGAGTAATCAGTAGAAACTGGCTCAGGGGTTCTGCTCTAGGCCTCTTCTCTGGAGGGGTTGAGAGGCCCTATCAGGGTGAGACTGGGATCCCCTGATCAAAGAAATGAGATCCTCTGCTAGACTAAGCATTTGAGTACTCAAGCTAGGCCTGTGAGAGGGGCTTTAGTAGGCACGGCCTTGGAAGATTTAGCTGCTTTAGCCCTGGCAAAGGCCTTAATTGACATGGATGCAGGGGCCTAGCAGCTCCAAGTGCAGGAGTAGATACATCTAGGGGAATAGTATCTGATAAATCCTGAGAAACTGTAAGAGCAGGTGGAATTTCAGTACCAGATTCAGCCATGCTAGAAGAGGAAGAAGGTTTCAGCGAAACCGAGACACTCTGTTGGCTTAACCACGGTTTCGGCCGAACTGCCAAGTGTCGGTCCTTTTCCTTACGCTTTTAGCTAAATGTGAAGTCTCCGGCGGCATGATATAAGCAAAAGCGGGCGAAAAACTCCTCTGCAATCGACGCCTAAGCATCCGTCGGTTGAAAGAAGCACAGGCTAAACAAGCTGCTGTGGTCTGGGCCTAAACAAGGTAGGCAGTAAGAGTGGAAGTCTTTATGAGGTATTTGTTTCCCACAAGTTAAACAGTTATTCACTTTTTCTGACATCGGCTGTGGCAAGAAAGAGTGTACTTAGCTTTTAGAAGTCTTCAGTAGTAGTAATCTCTGGATCTGACCGACCCGGCACTTGCGAACAGCTTCTGCTTGAGGCCACGCCGCAAGAAAGATTGAGGAAAATGTGATGCCTTTATACCCGAAGAACTGCAGCTATGACGTCGGGTGAAGTGTGACACCAGCCGAGGCCAGACCCAGACTTTGGAATCCGGCCGACCGAAGGGCTGCCTGAGGCCAGGACAACCCATTTGTTAGGACTGCAGATGCATCCTTGAAGGACATTAGGAGGGATTTGCCAGGGGTCTATGTTGGGGAAGAAGAAGAAAATCCCGAAGTCTTTTCTTAGATTCCGAGTACTCCTGTCCTTCCCAGTGAAAATGTTCCCTCATTTCATGTAAAGTTTCCCCAAAAGAAAAATCCTCAGGGGGAGAAGCTGAAGGAATGGATTCCTCAGCATCAGAATCCTCATCAGGAGGGAAAGAATAATCCTGGTCAGAAGAAGAAACTGAAGAAACAGAGGCCTGATCAGAGGAGTCATAATACAATTACTGCCTTGGCCTTTTATCTGGAGGGGGATGTGAACCCCTAACCTTAGTAAGTCCTCTGCCATCTTAAGTAACTGTTTCTGAGACTTGGGTCCCGGATCAGAAGAGGCCTGGGCTGTAGGCTTTGATTTGGAAGGAGTCTTTGCCTTTATCAGAAGCTGTGTAGGCCTGAAAACCCCCTCGGAAGTCGGTACCTGCACAGCGGCTCCGGACCCATCCGAAGGAGCATTGTCTGAAGGTCCTGCAACTGAAATATTCAAAGGCCTAGTTGGCTCCTCGTGGGAGTCCGTTTCGGCCATCGGTTCCGAAATGGCCGACGACAAGGGCTGCAAAAGCACCTCACTGACTACGGCCGAACCTGAAGCTGGCTCTGCAACATCGTCTGTTTTGGACTTCGGAGGCCTGTCTTTATCCTTGCGCCGTTTGTGAACTCCGGTAGTCGGAAGCATGTCCGACGACATTTTGTAATTGAAACACCTACCGAAGTAATGAAATGCAAAATCGTACCTTCGTTTAATTGTACGTTGATTAAATCTAGCACAAAACCGACAACTAGCTACATCATGGTCAGGGCCTAAGCAAGGAATACAGTAAGAATGAAAATCCTTATGAGGTATTTGCTTCCCACATGAAATACAACTAACTTTTTCTGACATCGGACTGGAGCAAGAAAAAAGTTTCTCCAACGGGGTACTTAGCTTTGAGTAGGAGAAGAAAGTCTTCGGACTGAAGTACGCAAGAAAAAATTGTCAGGAGTCAACCGACCGGCACTTGCGAACTGCTATCACCGCATGGCAAGAAAGACTGAAGAACATGGCGTAGGCTGCCGGCTTTGTACTCCTGGCGCTCTGACATCAGGGTGCATGTCTGAGCAGCCGACGCCGGACCCAGACTTTGGGATTCTGGCCGACCGAGGATTGCCTGCCGGCAGGGGAGAACCCTAGAGTCATGACTGCAACAGTGAAACACGATGAACATCTGGAAACCTTTTTGGAGTTGGAAGGGTGTGGAAAGAAAATTTGCATCCCTGGGACACTATGTTGAGAACCCAGCGGTCGTTGGTAATGGTGGCCCAGGTGCTTGAGTGAAAGGAGAGTTTTCCTCCTAGAAGTAAGTGAAGGTGGAAGAGGGAGGGGGTGGGGGGAAGGACAGTCACTGTGAGTTCTTACCATAAGGGAGGGTGGATTAGAACTCACTGTTTTTAAAGTGGAGGCAGTCCACTGTTTAGACCTCTGCATTCCCTGTGGCTGCTGTCTGGGGGGATCTGCTTTCACAGGATCTGGGCTGAACTGACATGGTGGGAGCAGGAAAGGAACAGTGCTTGGTAGGGCAATGCTTGCTGAACCTGGGTGGCTGGACCTGTAAGAAATCCTTAACTGTCTGCATAGATTTTGCTTTTTATTCCATCTTAAGACCTCTTCTGCCATAGTGCCAAATAAGTTATCTTTGTGCAAGGGGGCATCCAACAATTTAGATTTAACGTGGTTTGGCAGGGGCTGTTCCTTAAGCCACGCATGCCTTCTAAGGACAGAACCAGTGACTGCTGCCCTGCAAGAGGATTCTAGGGAGTCAAAACAGCAGTGCAACGTGTGTTTAGTTACTTGACTTGCAGAATGCATTAACTCTTGTAAGTCTTTAGATTCTGCACAAGCAGGAAAGGAAGACATTTTTTGTTTGAGGAGTTCCAGGGTATGTTGCTGAAATTTTAGCATACGGAACTGGCAATTTAGTGCTCTGATAGCAAGAGTAGCAGAGATGTATACTTTTTTACCCCATCTATCTAGTGCTCGGGAATCCCCATCTGATGGGGTGGGATTCTTAACAGAGATTGCTTTAATTCCTTTAGGACCTTGAGAAATTACCTCAGGGTCAGCAGTAGGATTTTTAAAAAGAAACTTGTGTGAGTCTGGTTTTCTGGGTGCATAAGGGAGGGTGTCAGGAGTCAAACTGGATTCCAGGAAAACATCCTACACAACATCCAGGACTGGGGGAATGGTCAGGGGTTTGTGCTGTGGAAAATCTAAGAATTCCCAGAGTCTCGTTAGACTGATGGTAGTCCTGACTTTCCCATTGGAAATGCTCCCTTAAGGTATGAAGGGTTTCCCCAAAGGAAAAGTTCTCGGGGGGAGAGGCTGAAGGAATGGAATCCTCATAAGCAGAGAGGGGTCTTCATATTCAGCTGCATCAGAGTTATCAGACTCCTGTTCAGACAAAAAGTACAGTTGTGTACCTACCATAAATGTAGATGTTCGAGTGTATTCACTGTTGCAGTCATTACTCTTGGGTTATCCTGCTGGCAGGCTACCTGCAGTCGGCCAGAATTCCAAAGTCTAGGTCCGGAATCGGTTGCTGCCGCCTCTTCCCTGACGTCAGTGTGCCAGGGGTATAAAAGATGCAGCAGACGCCATTTTCTTCAGTTTTTCTTGCCCCAGATGTCAGGTGCCCCCGAATTGGTAGGCTGAAAAATATGCCAATAAAAATGCATGCACAAAAATAACATTTTCTTAATCTACATGCAAATACAACAAAAAGGTTGTATAAGATAGAGAAGTGCAGATAAGTCCCAGCAAAGAGAAGGGGGATGGTGGGTGGGTAAGCTGGACTGCAACAATGAATACACTCGAACATCTACATTTATGGTAGGTACACAACTGTACTATGTTCATCGTGTTTCACTGTTGCAGTCATTACTCCTGGGTTGAATCCCAAAGCTGAGGATAGGTGGCTGGGCTAAATAGGATTAGGAGAGGCTATGAGGCCCTGTAGAACTGCAGTGGCAAAGCCTGCTCTGGACTTAGGGTAAAGAGGTAAGCGGTAGTGCTTTGTGAAAGTGTGCACTGAACTCCAAGTTGCAGCCTCTAAGATATCTTTGGTTGGTACTCCTCTGAGGAAGGCTGCTGAAGTGGCTGCTGCTCTGGTGGAATGAGGCCTAATGCCCTTAAGCACTGATTTGCCATGTTGAGAATAGCAGAAACAGATGCAATGGCCTATCCATTTAGAAATAGTCTGTTTTGACATGGCCTTTCCTTAAGATCCTGCAGTATATGACACTAAAAGTTGCTCAGTCTTTCTGAAAGCTTTAGTTCTGTCCAAACAGAAGCGTAACTGCCTGTGTATGTCCAAAGAATGCAGAATTTTCTCACCCTTGTTCTGTGGATTTGGATAAAAAGTGGGCAAGTGAATGGTTTGGTAGTGGGCCACACTGGATACCAGCTTAGGCATAAATGTAGGATTTGTCCTCAGACACACCCTGTATGGATGAAAAATGATAAAAGGTTCCACAGCCATGAGTGTTTGTAACTCCCGAGACTCGTCTTGCTGAGGTTGATGCTAGGAGTAGAGCTGTTTTCCAGGATAAGAATTTTATATCTGCTGTTGAAGCTGGCTCAAAAGGAGGCAGTGTGAGTTTTTCCAAAACATAATTGAGGTCCCAGGCCGGAATTGCTGCTCTCCTTGGAGGCCTAATGTTTTTGGCCCCTCTGAGGTACTGCCTTATTAAAGGATGAGAAAAGAAAGGTGGTTCCGTATTGTAATGGGCTGAAATGGCAGAGGCATGAATCTTAATTGATGAGAAAGAAAGGCCTTTGTTCAGCATCTCAGTTAGGTATTGTAAAATCTGAGGTATATTTGGTACACACATGTCAATGCCTTGTTACTGGCTCCAAGCACAGAATCTCTGCCATTTGTCTGCATAAGATTTTCTGGTACTGGGCCTCCTGGCCTCCAAGATAACATCCATAACAGCTTTTGAAAGAGGTGTGTTCTGAATGGTTACATTATCCGCCATGCTGCCAGATTTAAGGTCCTGAGTTGGCTGTGCAGGATCTGATTGTTGTGTTGGGTCAGCAAGTGTGAAGTCTGAGGCAATATCCATGCTGGGTACACCAGTGCTGGCGTGGCCAGTGTGGTGCAATCAGTATCATTTTTGGCTTCTCTTGTCTGACCTTTAGGAGTACCCTGGGAAGGAGAGGCAGTGGAGGAAAGGCATATGCTGTTAGGTTTTTCCAGCTGAAGGATAGGGCGTCCACCTTCCATGCTTGCTTGTGATAAATCCTTGTGCAAAATCTCTGCAATTGGTAGTTGTGAGGGGAGGCAAATAGATCTATGTCTGGGCATCCCCATTTCCTTATTATCATGTTGAAGACTTGTGGATCCAGTTTCCATTCGTGGGGATCCATGGGGTTTCTGCTTAGTTCGTCTGCCAGAGTATTTGTTTTTCCTGGCAGGAATTTGAAAATACATCCTCTACAATGTCTAAAACAGGTGGAATAGCAAGGGGTCTATGCTGAGGAAGTAGCAGAAAGTCTCTAAGCCTTTTCTTAGATTCAGAATAATCTTGGCTCTCCCAGTGGAAATGCTCCCTCATGGTATGCAGGGTTTCCCCAAAAGAATAATCCTCAGGAGGAGAGGCTGAAGGAATGGATTCTTCACCATCAGAATCCTCATAGGGAAGCATGGAGTAATCCTGTTCAGAAGAGGAATCAGAGGAAATAGAAACCGGATCAGAAGAATCATACTCTGTCTCTTGCCTAGGCCTCTTAGGAGGGGGATGGGAGCCCCTGATCAAAGTAATTAGGTCTTCGGCCATTTTGAGCATCTGTTTTTTAGGCATGAAGTCTGAGTAGGAGAATGCTGTACATGTTTCTTTGTCTTTAGAGCTGCTTTAGTCTTTGAAGCTGAAGATGGCTTAATATATAGTTGTGCAGGTCTGAAAACACCCTCAGAAGCAGATGCCTGCTCAGCGGCTCCGGACCCATCTGAGGGAATGATTTCCGGGTGTACAATACCTTGAGTATCCAGAGGCCTATTCGGCTCCACGTGGGAGTCGGAAGCGGCCTGTGGCTCTGAGGTAGCGGGTGCCAGGGGCTGCGAAAGTGCCTCACTGAGAACTGGCGGACCAGCGACTGGCCTAGCAGAGGCCTCGCCGTCGGTTTTGGACCTCGGATGCCTATCCTTTTCCTTGTCCTTGCGTTTTTTGTAAACTCCAGTTGTCGGCTGGTCCGACGGCATTATATAATTAAATCTTCTGCCAAAGTAATGAAATGCAAAATCAAACCGAGGCTTAATAGTGCGTTGGTTAAATCTAGCACAAAACCGACAGCTAGCAACGTTGTGATCAGGGCCTAGGCAAGGAATAAAGTAAGAGTGAAAATCCTTATGAGGTATTTGCTTCCCACAAGAAATACAATTGTTAACTTTTTCTGACATCGGTCTGGAGCAAGAAAAAGTTTCAACGGGTACTTAGCTTTAATGAAGACTTCGGTTCTGAAATTCGGATTTGAAAATCTCAGGAGTCGGCCGACCGGCACTTGCGAACTGCTTTTGCTTTGGGCACCGCACGGCAAGAAAGACTGAAGAAAATGGCGTCGGCTGCATCTTTTATACCCCTGGTGCACCGACGTCAGGAAAGAGGCGACAGCAACCGACACCAGACCTAGAGACTTTGGAATTCTGGCAGACTGAGGGTAACCTGCCAGCAGGATAACCCAAGAGTAATGACTGCAACAGTGAAACACAATGAACATCTAGAGGGGACAGATCTCTTTTTCTTTTGGAAGGGGTAGACTGGCTTCCCTTGATCAGTCTGATAAGTTCTTCTGCCATTTTAATGCCTACTTGCATGGAACAAGTGGTAGAGTTGTACCATCTGCGGTGCAACCATAACTACCTGAAGGAAAAGGCTAGCACATCCATTTCCAAAAATTTGAAGCCTGAAGCTGAACTTGTTGGTCAAGCAGCTAAACCAAAATCTTATGTAATTCAGAGAGTATATGGAAAGTGGTACAGAAGAAATCACAGACATTTATACAAGTACATCCAAGTCAAAGACATACAAGGGGAGAGCAACCAGAAGTTTCAAAACCCATCCTATTTAAAATAAAAAACTGAGAAAGTACAGTTGTGCTGTAAACTTACCATATTTGTAGATGTTTGAGTAGCTCAATGTTGCAGTATAGTGTCTTGGGACTTCCCGCCATGTAGAAGCCCATGGTCAGCCTGTCACCATCCTACAGCCTGCAAACACCCTTGTAAGCCAGTGTTGGGACTTTGGTTGTACAGAGTCATTGGCCAGAGTTATTGTCTGTTTTTTGTTGCCAAGTTATAGAAGTCCAAACGTTCCTCTGGCAGTGCATGACCTGCCCCACTGACAGGAATTGTAACTACATTGAGAAAGGAAGTAAGGGGAGGTGTCAGGTAGGGTACCTACCCAACCTCAGGGGTCAGTAGGCTAAAGGGGTACGGCGGGAGGGTACTGTAACATTTATCTACCTGAATATCTAAAATTATGGCAACATAACACAAATGTACTACACTCTTTAAAGTCAATGTTGCAGTACTTCCAAAGCTATTTTACTGGGGTGGCTGGAAAGTATTCTGTGCAGGGGATTCAAGGCTCTGCAGAATGGCAAAGGCAAACCCGGCTATAGTTCTAGAAATGGCACCAAGGTAGTAGTCTTTGATGAAGGTGTGGAGAGAAGACCAAGTAGCCATTTGCAGGTCAGAATGGGTTCCTGTCCCTTTCAGCAATGTTGTGGTGGTTGACTTTGCCTTAATGGAATGAACCAGGTATTTGTTTGCCATGGTGTGTGGAGCAAAAGGTAATACAGCTAGCCATCTACTCTTAGACGATCTGCTTCCCTACAGCTCTCACCTCTGTACCATCTGCAAATGCCATCAGGAGTTGGTCAGACTTGTTTGGGAATCTAGTCCTGTGAAGGTAAAACCTTAAGTGTTTATGTACATCCAGTGAGTGCAAAGTCCTCTACCCTTTGCTTGGGGCATATAGGATGAAGGATGGCCTTGTTCGAGGAGATCCTGGGCATAAGACAGTGGATTAGTTCTCACGGTTACTCTGTCCCTGTTGAAAATAAGGAAAAGTTTCATACGTACAAGGGATTACAGCTCAGATATACACCTGGCTGATGTGAGTTGCAGTAGCAGGGCAGTTTTTCCAAGTAAGTACTCCAATAGCAGCTGTGGCTACTGTCTCAGTGGGAGTGTTAGCTTTTGCAACACACACAGATATTTAGGTCCCAAGAGGGTGCAGGCTCTCACTCTGGGGGGCCTATGATGCACAATTCCCTTTAGAAACTGCTTTACGCAAGGATGAGCATATGCAGAAGGGGGCATGAGCAGGTAAAGTAGATATGGCTGCGAAGTAAAAAACCTTTTCTATTTCAGTAAACATAGTTTTCTGACCTCTTTCAAAACTGCACGCACATCTTTTGAAAACAATTTTCTAGAAAGAATTAATAGCCAGTCATCTAAGGTGTCAGATTAAGTACCCTCAGGTTAGGATGGAAGACAGATCCTTTGTTCTGGGGTGGGGTTTACAGACTGGGGTAATATTGTGGCTTTCTCATTGCTTATGAGAAAGGAAAGTACAGTTGTGTACACTTACCATAAATGTAGATGTTCGAGTGTATTCACTGTTGCAGTCATCACATTTGGGTTATCTGCTTGCAGGTAGCCATCAAGTCGGCCTGATTATCAAAGTCTTGGGTCCTGCATCAGCTGCTGTCTCATCTTCCATGATGTCAGGTAGTCAGGGGTATAAAGCATGCAGCCGATGCCATTTTATCAATTTTTCTTGCCCCAGATGTCAGGTGCACCCATAATGGGAAGCAATTATATACAAGGTTACATCTAAAAAAAAAGCAAATACACCAAAAAGCTTTAAGCACAGTAAACAAGAACAGAGGTATAGCCACAATATAAGTCAGGGGGCTGGAGGGAGGGTAACTAGGACTGCAACAGTGAATACACTCTAACATCTACATTTATGGTAAGTGTACACAACTGTACTATGTTCTTCGTGTTTCACTGTTGCAGTCATCACATTTGGGTAGATTCCCAAAGCTAAGGATGGGAGGAGGAAATTAGATAGCATTAGGACCAACGATAAGGCCCTGCAAAACTGCAATGACAAAGCCAGCTCTGGATTTAGAGAAAATTGGCAAATGGTAATGCTTGTTGAAGGTATGTACAGAACTCCAGGTAGCAGCTTCTAGGATGTCCTTGGTAGGGACACCTCTGAGAAAGGCTGTAGAGGTAGATGCAGCCCTGGTTGAATGTAGTCTTATCCCCTGTGGGGTAGGTTTTCCATGGTGCTTATAGCAGAAATTAATGCAATGGCCTATGCATTTAGAAATGGTTTGCTTTAAAATGGCCTTCCCCACCAGCAGCTGTTCAAATTTCCTGAGAGGTTTAGTCCTGTTCAAGTAAAATCTAAGTTGTCTGTGAACATCCAAGGAGTGCAGTATTCGTTCCCCTTTGTTCTGTGGATTAGAAAAGAAGGTTGGCAAATGAATGGACTGATTAAGGGCCACACTGGATACCACCTTGGACATAAAGGAGGGATTTATCCTGAGGGACACCATGTCCCACATGAAAGATAATGAAAGGCTCCACAGCCATGAGAGCCTGTAATTCAGACACCCTTCTTGCTGAAGTGATGGCTAAAAGGAAGGCTGTTTTCCAAGAAAGGAATTTCAACTCTGCATTTGCCGCTGGCTCAAAAGGAGGAAGAGTGAGTTTTTCCAATACAAAGTTAAGGTCCCAGGCTGGAGTAGGGGCTCTCCTGGGTTGTCTTAAGTTTTTGGTCCCTCTGAGGAACTGCTTCAGTGGTGGATGAGAGAAGAGGGGTGGGTTCTGTGTTGTAATGAGCTGAAATGGCTGGGGCATGAATTTTGATGGAGGAAAAGGAACGGCCCTTGTGAAGCATCTCAGTTAAGTATTGAAGAATCTGAGGCAAATTGGGCGCTGCTGTGGCCATCCCCCGAGTTTGGTTCCAGGAACAGAATCTTTTCCATTTTTCAGCATAGGAATTTCTAGTACTAGGCCTCCTTGCTTCCAGAATAACATCCAACTCTTGCTTACTGAGGGATGGTAACAGAGAGATCACGTAATTAGCCAGGCTGCCAGGTTCAGGGTTTGAAGCTGTGGGTGCAGAATCTGGCCCTCCTGCTGGGACAGCAGGGCAGGGGTCTGAGGAAAGTGCAATGGTGCCAGCAGAGACACACTGCGCAAAAGGGGGTACCAATGTTGGTGTGGCCAGTCTGGTACAATCAATATCGTCCTTGGTTTGTCCTGTTTGATCTTTAGTAGCACCTTGGAGAGGAGAGGCAGAGGGGGAAAGGCATACACTGATAGGTTTTTCCAGGTGAAGGACAGGGCATCCACTTTCCGAGCTTCTTTGTGGGGAGTCCTTGTGCAGAATGTGTCCAATTGGTAGTTCTGGGGGGAGGCAAACAGGTCTATTTCTGGGCTCCCCCCCATTTGTTTCTCAACATGTTGAATATCTTTGGTTCCAGTTTCCACTTGTGTGGGTCCATGAGATTTCTGCTTAGTTCGTCTGCCAGTGTATTTAGCTTTCCTGGCAGGAATTGAGCCTGTAGGTGCACTTGGTAGCTCAAGACCGTGCTCCACAGAGCCATGGTTAGTCTGCAGAGAGGGTAAGAGTGGGTTCCCCCCTGCTTGTTTATGTACCACACAACAGAAGGCTGTCAGAGCATTCTGTACAGCTAGCATTTCTTTTTGATTGATATGCAGGTGCATTAGACTTGGGTTCCATTTGCCCTGAATGCACTTCCTTGCCAAGTGAGCCCCCCCATGCATAGTCTGATGCATCTGTTGTTAGGGTTTGGGTGGCAGGGGGGTAGAGTGAATGGCAGTCCCTTGTTTTGGTGGCAGGCCTCTGCCCACCAAAGGAACTCTATCTGTAAACAAGGTATGATAGGAGTCATTGCTTCTAGATCCTGAGAAAGTTGACACCATAAGTAATTCATCCACCCCAACTAGGAGGCATCCAAAGTCAAAGTGGCATTTGGGGGAGGAAAAATAAATGGACGATCTTGACAAATTTCTTTGGAGTGAATCCAGCACTGTACAGATTTTCTGAAAACCTGAGATAAATTATTGGGTGTCGTAAAGGATATCAGACCACTGTACTGCTAGAGTCCACTGAAGATTTCTCGTATGAAGACGAGCAGTGTGTATTAAAGTTATTGCAACAGCCATCAACCCTAGGGTTTTGAGAATCATTTTTGTTGGGGAGAGGGGTGAGAAAGAAGCGGTCTGACATACGATTTCAAAGTAAGAAGTCTGTTTTCAGGGAAAAGAGCTTAACACTTGATTACTATCTACACGGGCCCCTATAAACTCCAAGACTTCAACTGGATGGAGGTATGACTTGGCCAGACTGACCATAATTCCCAGAGAGTGGCATAATTGGAGTAAGTAATCCCTGCTGTTTCCAGAATATGGCTGGTGGGTGCTGTAAGGAGCCAATCGTCTTAGTAAGGAAGCACTCTGAATCTGAGCAGTCAGATGAGCTGCTACTACTGTCATGCATTTGTTGAACACCCAAGGGGCTGTGGTGAGACCAAGGGGCAGGGCTCTGAACTGATATTGAGTGGCTCCCAGCTGGAAATGTAGGTATCCTTGAGAGTACCTTTTCATTTTGATGTGATAGTATGTGTCGAAGACTGATAGAGCACATCCAGTCATCCATCTGTAGGAGAGGCAGAATGAACTGAATTGTGATCATCTGGAATTTGGAATTCCTTAAAAAAGTACAGCAACTGCAGTCCTGACATATGGGTCGGGCTGCAGGCAGCCCAGCCCAAGTCTGGGTCGGCATTAAAAGTCTGGGTCCTCTGGCTGGTCCGCTTCTCTCTGACCGCCAGAGCGCCCGGGGTATAAAAAAGATCACGATGCCATCTTCTTCAGCAAAGCCTGCCTCGGACCTGGACGCTCCATGTAGCAGCTTCTAGAATGTCCTTGTAGCCACCCCCCTTAAAAAGGCTGTGTGGTGGCTCTGGTTAGCAGAATCTGATGCAGTTTCCAATCCATTTGAAATTGTTTGTTTGGAAATTTGCCTTCCTTGTACTCCAGGGAGAAGCTCCTTTGTTCTATCAAGTAATAGTGCAATTGTCTGTGTACCTTTATTTTGAAATTTGGAAAAAAAGTAGGCAGGTGAATTGCTTGATTTATGAGAAATGGAGGTACTGCCATAAGGGCCTGTATCTCCGTGACTCTTCTTTTGCTGATAATTGCCAACAAATTGCAATTCTGAGATGCTGCTGGGCTCCAAAAGGAAGAGTTGTCCCATGCAGGCACTGGTGGTTTTCTTGGAGGTTTCATATTCTTTATCCCCCTTAGAAACTGTCTTAGATCACAGTTGTATTTTGCAGAAATTGCCATTGTGAAACATTTCTGCCAAGTATTCTAGAATCTGTGGGATGTTCATTACTGATGCATCCTGACCCTTTGTTGGCATTCCAGATGTTGAACCTTTTCCATTTGGCTAAATAAGTTTTTCTGGTGGAAGGCCTGCATGCTTCCAGTAGGATCTCTTGAACTTTTTTGGAGAGAGAAATATGGGTAGAAGTCATGTAACCCTCCAAGCTGTCAGTTGCAATGTTTGCAGGTTTGGATGAACAGTCCTGTAATTGTGCTGAGTTAAAAGCAGAGGCCATAGAGGCAGGGGCCACGGTTTGGTGCAAGTTATGCTCCTTAGTAATGGGTACCAGTGCTGTCTTGGCCAGTCTGGAGCTATCAAAATGCCGTTGTTCTGCTTTGATCTTCAGTAACACCTTGGTCATTAATGGTAGAGGCGGGAAGATTGTTAGAGAATTCCAGCTGAAGGAGCATCTATTCTCAGGCTTGAGGATCCTTGAGCAGAACTTTCAGATGATGATTGTGGTGTGAGTCTATGTCCGGCCTTCCCCATGCATGAGTTATTTGTGAAAAATGTCTGGATGCAACATCCATTGGGTCCATAATGTTTCTGCTTAGACTGTCCGTCAGAATATTGTCCTTGCCTGGAACAAACTGGGATTGCAACTGTATGTTCAGTTTCATGGACTTTTCCCAAAGAGTCATTGTTAGTCTGCAAAGGGGTAAGAATGGGTGCCTCCTGCTTGTTTATGTACCACATAACAGTGGTGTTGTCTGCCTTTATTAGCAGATGACCTTGTTGAAGAAATGAATCACTGCCAGCATCTCTTTGATTGATGTGCAGATGCAATTCCATTGCCCTTGAATGCATCTGCCCTCCATGTGCGCCCCCCCCATCCATGATCGGAGGCGTCTGTTGTAATGGTTTGGCTTGCTTGAGGTTTGTTGGAGGGCATGCCTTTGTGCCTTGCACCACAAAAATTCCTTTTGCAGACATGGAATGAGTGGGATAATTGCTTCTAAGTTGTGGCTGTGTTGAGACCACAGGCTTTTTAGGTACCATTGTAATTTTCTCATGTGTAGTCTTGCCAGTGGAATCAGGAGAATGCAAGATGCCATGAAACCCAGGGCCTGCAGGATTTTCCTTGCAGTCATCTGGGTGTGCTTTTGAAGTAATCTGGTAATTGTTCTTGTTTTTCTTCTGTGAGGAAAGCCATTTGTGAATTTGTGTCCAGTTTGGCTCCTAGAAAAATTATTTGTTGGGATGGCAGTAGTCTTGATTTTTGAATGTTGACTGTGTATCCCAAAGCCTGTAGTAAGTGAATGACATAGTCCAAGTTTCTTATCAAGGCTTGCTGGCTGTCCGCTTGTATAAGGCAGTCATCCAGATTATATTTGTATCCCATGAAGTCTGCAATGTGCAATTACTGATGCCAGGCATTTCGGTGAATACTCTGGGCACAGTAGATAAGCCAAAAGGCAATGCTGAGAATTGATAATGCTCTGACCCTGCAAGAAATTTGAGGTATCTTCTGCAGCTGTGTCTGATTGGGACATGCAGGTATGCCTCCTTGAGGTCCAGAGTAACCAGCCAAGACCCCTTGCCCAGCATAGAAGTTGCTGTAACGTCAGCATTTTGAATTTTGGCACAATGAGAAAAGTGTTTAGAAGGACAAGTCCAGTATAGGTCTCCATTGCTTTTCTTTTCTTGGAACAAGGAACAGTCTTGAGTAGAATCCTGGCCTTGTTCCTGAGGAGGAACCTTTTCTATTGCTTTGATTTGTAGCAGCTTTGAAACTTGTATGAGTGCCCTTTGATTGTGTGGCAGGTTTGGCATGCCTTGTCTTGTTGGTAAGGTATGGAAGTCAAACCTGTAACCTTTGTCTATTATGTTCAAAATCCATCCGTCCTTTGTAAAGCGTGTCAATTTTTTTAAAATAAGGATAACTTTCGCCTAAAGGAGCTTCTCTTTGAGCCTTGGTCGGTGTCAAGAAAAAAGAGAGTCATTGTGATTGTCCCTGTGGAGCAGTGAGTCCCTGCGCCACTTCTCTGATTAGTTGGTTGCCACTGGCCCTGTACCTCTACCTCGAGCCGCCTGCTTTTTCCCTTTGAAACTTGTCAGTGTCTGGAAAGGACCAATTCTTGCCAATTCCTGCTGAACCTTGGTGGCTGAACCTGGAGGAAATCTTTGACTGTTTGTACTGATTTAGCCTTTTCCTCAATTGATTTCAACACACCCTGTGCATTAGCACCAAATATTTCCAGAGGTGCATCTAGAAGCTTTACTTTAACATGATCTGGCAATGACTGTTCTTTCAACCAAACATGTCTCCTGTCTTAGCTGCCCTACATGAAGCTTCCAATGCATCATAACCACACTGAAGAAAATGATTGCTAACTGCTGAGTATTATGAACCAAATCCTGCAAAGCCTTTCTATCTAAAGGCTCAGGAGAGGCTAACTTTTTCTGCAAATCATCCATCAGAAAATCCTGATACTGAAACATATGAAAAAGACAGTTAAGAGCCCTCATGGCAAGGGTGGTAGAGGTATAAACTTTCTTACCCCTCTCCAGGACCTAGCTTCCCTGTCTGCGGGCAGGATTCTTGGTGTGGCCACTCCTTTCGGCCCCTGAGAAATAGTTTCTAGATCAACAGAGTGGGCCTTAAAAAGATGCTTATGAGTTTCAGGAACTCTGTAATATCTGTCAGGCTTGACAGGAGCAGGAGGGAGAGAATCAGGAGAATTACTGGGGTCTGAGTACACATCATCCAATACATCTAACACTGGGGGAATAGCTAAAGGCCTGTGCTGGGGTAACTTAAGGAAGGTCTGAAGCCTTTTCCTGGAGTCCAAGAAATCCTGGCCTTGCCACTGAAAATGCTCTCTCATGGAGTGTAGAATTTCCCCGAAAGAAATATCCTCAGGAGGAGAGGCAGAGGGAATGGATTCATCTGCATCAGAATCCTCATAGGCCGGGAAGGGTTCTTCCTGGGAATCTGAAAGGCCTGACTCACCAGAAGAAAGGGTATCTGTCTGCTCAACCCTAGGCCTTTTGTCTGAAGGCAGCTGAGAACCTCTGTCTGGATGAGCCTGAGAGCCCCTGATTAAAGAAATTAGATCTGCAGCTAAAGTCATAATCTGTTTATCCGAGGTGGGAGACTTTGAAAAAGATTTAGGAGGGTGAGACTTAGCCTGGCTGGCAGCCTTAGCACGTGTGTAGGCCTTGATGGACATAGACACAGGAGGCCTAGCTGCCCCACGTGATGGAGTAACTTTGTCCACCAGTATGGTGTCAGGCAAATCTTGGGCTTCAGTTTCAGGAGGAAAAACAACAACCGGCACCGGGGAAGCCTCCGGGACCCAAGTGTGCGGTAAAGCGGTGTTGTCGGCCTGGAGCGGTTGAATTACCGCCTCGAAGAGACCAATGCACTCGCCTTAGGCTTAGGCATGGTGTCGGTGGAAGTTCCTTCCGTTTGGAAACATGTGCGGAAGTTCCGGCGGCATGATATAGGAGTAATTTCCCCAAAGTCTTGTTGTTGAAGCAAGCACAGGCAGCACAGGCCGAGACGTCGTGGTCTGGGCCGAGGCAGGAAAGGCAGTAAGAATGGAAGTCTTATGTCTTAATGGAAGTACCACAAGACAAACAATTATTAACTTTTTCAGTTTTGTCTGACATCGGCTGAGGCAAGAAAAGGTTCCCCTAGCTTTTGATGACTTCGGTATCTGAAAACACAGGAGCTGGCCGACCGGCACTTGCGAACTGCTTCTGCTTCGGGCACCGCGCGGTAAGAAAGACTGGAGAAGATGGCGTCGGCTGATGCTTTTATACCCAGCTCTGACGTGGTGGGGAGAGGCGACATCAGCCGACGCAGACTTTGGAATCCGGCCGACCGAAGGGCTGCCTGAGGCAGGACAACCCATATGTCAGGACTGCAGTTGCATTCTTGAAGGACATCTGGCTTGGATAACTGATATCCAAAAATGGGTCTCGGGTCCCCTGTTTTCTTCGGCACTAAAAAGAAAAAGATGTTAAGCTCTTACCTTAATGCTCCATCTGTGTTGTTGATCTTCATTCATTCATGATGAATGGGTTTTGGTTCCGTCCTTGTAACAGAGTCGGCCTTATAACAAGCTCGTGTCAGCCAAAAAACTCTCATAGGTTCATAGGTGTGTACTAGGCTAATGGCCCTGGAACATTTACAAGCCTAGCCCATAGAAGTGCCCTGGCATCATGCCGCCCAATGTTAGTTCCCATCAAGTAGAGCCACTGGAGTGATCTCCTGGGGTGAACTTTCTATTTCCCATCCACTCAACAAGATTCATCTTGAACAGGGCCAGTGAGGTGCTCTGCTTGACATGTATGGGAAGTCTATTTGACCTAAGAATATCCATAGTGCTTATCTCCTCAAATCGAGTTTGCATGTAAGAAGAAGTAAAGCAGAGGCTTTATCTGCGCAAATGCCCTATTGAGTAACCAGGACCAAATCCGAACCTTCAGGGGTCTTTCAGAGGGAGTAGGAGAGTGGGATGTCATGAATGAATGAAAGAAGATCAACAACACAGATGGGACATTATCGTAAGAACATAAAGTACAGTCCTGTACACATAACATAAATGTAGATGTTCGAGTGTATTCACTGTTGCAGTCATCACCTGTGGGTTATTCCTGTTGTGGTAGCCCTCAGTCGGCCCAAATGCCAGAGAATGTTTTCTGTGTCAGCTGCTGTCGCTTGCTGTCTGACGTCAGGTCGTCAGTGCTATAAAGGAAGGCAGATGATGCCATTACATGAGTTTTTCTTGCCCTAACCAGTCATTGGCCCAAGTATATATGGTAAAGTGGTCCTAGTGGCTAAAAGCCACCGTTAGAAACGTATGTCTCCCTAAAGAAAGAAGATACAAGGGGGAAGGAGGGTGGGAAACCAGGACTGCAACAGTGAATACAGTCGTACATCTACATTTATGGTAAGTGTACACAACTGTACTATGTTCTTCGTGTTTCATTGTTGCAGTCATCACCTGTGGGAGGATTCCCAAAGCTGAGGAAAGGGGTGGTAGGTTTAGTAAGAGACCTAAGAATGGGTCATCAAGCCCTGCAGAGGCAAACCCTGCCCTAGCCTTCAAAAATAGAGGTAGATGGTAATGCTTGGCAAAAGTATGGTTAATGCTTGGTAAAGGTATAGACAAAAGTCCAGGTGGCAGCTTCCAGGATGTCTCTGGTGGGAACTCCTCTGAAGAATGCTGTGGAAGTGGAGGCTACCCTAGTGGAATGGGTTTGAATAGACTTTGGGGTTTCCCATGCAATGTGTAGCAGAAATGGATACAGTGTGATATCCATTTGGAAATGGTTTGTTTGGAAATGGGCTTCCCCTCTGCCCCTGGGGCAAAGCTGACAAGTAGTTGGTTTGTTTTCCTGAAGGGTTTAGTATGGTCCAGATAGTATCCGAGCTGTCTGTGCATGTCTAGTGATTGCAGAATTATCTCTCCCTTGTTTTGAGGGTGAGAAAAGTAGGTGGGTAGATGTATGGCCTGGTTGAGAGTTGCATTAGATACCACCTTGGGAATAAAGGAGGGATTAGTCCTCAGGGAGACCCTGTCTTGCATGGAAGATGATGAAGAGCTCAATGGTCATCAGTGCCTGAAGTTCTGAAACCCTTCTGGCTGAGGTGATAGCTAGGAGAAAAGCAGTCTTCCAGGAGAGGTATCTTAGTTCTGTTGAATCAGCAGGTTCGAAGGGTGGTAAAGTTAGTTTTTCCAAAACATAATTCAGGTCCCAGGCTGGAGAGGGTAGCCTTCTGGAAGGTCTGATATTAGAAGCCCCTCTGAGCAATTGCTTAATCAAACAATGGGAGAACAGGGGCTGTTCTGTATCAAAATGAGCTGAAATGGCTGAGGTGTGGATTTTAATAGAGAAGGAGATGCCACTATTAAGTAGCTCTGGTAGTCCAGGATAAGAAGGATGGAAGGTTGTGAGGTATTGCCCCCTCTGGACTGGCTCCAGGAACAGAATCTCAAGATTTTCTGGTGCTGGGCCTTCTGGCCTCTGTGATAATGTCTAGGACCTGTTTGCTTAACAGGGGCCCCTTGTGAGCCTTTAGAGTGTTAACCATGCTGATAAATTGAGAGTCTGCAAGTCTGGGTACAGCACCCCCCCACCTGAGTTAAGAGGTCTGAGATCAGGGGAAGCTGCCTGGGAGGCTGTAAAGTCAGAGTGTGCAGTAAGGGGTACCAATGTTGTCTGGGCCAATCTGGAGCAATGAGGATGGCCTTTGGTCTCTCCTCCCTTATTTTGATCAGTACCTTGGGAATAAGAGGCAGAGGAGGGAATGTGTACACAAAGAGGGTGTTTCCAGAGGAAGGTCAAGGCATCCACCTTCCACGCTAGGTAGTGATACTCCCTGGTACAGAATTTTTCCAGCTGATGGTTGAGATGAGAAGCAAAGAGATCACCTTCGCAGTTTCCCATGCTTGAGTAATTTATAAAAAGATTTTTCTCTGGAGCTGCCATTTGTGGGGGGTCTAGTAAGTTTCTCCTTAAGTGGTCTACCAGGGAGTTGTTGATCCCTAGTAGGTATTGGGCTATCAGGTGTAGTCCGATTTGAGAGGCCGTCAGTCAGAGGTTCATGGCTAGTCTCTACAGAGGGTAAGATTGGGTCCCTCCCTATTTGTTGATGTGCCACATTACTGTGGTGTTGTCTATTTTGACAAGGAGAACCCCTAGCTTGAGATGGGGTTTGAAGGATTTCAGAGCCTTTTGTACTGCCATCATTTCCTTCTGGTTGATGTGTAAGGGGAGGTGCTGGGCATCCCAAAGACCTAGGGTGCACCTGCTTTCTAGGTGAGCACCTCAAGCTATGTCTGAGGCGTCAGTGGTAATCGTCTGCCCTGTTGGGCGGGGGGGTTAAGGAAAGACCCTTGTTCTGGGCACAGGCCCCTGCCCTCCAGAGAAACTCGGCTCTTATACAGGGGATCAGAGGTAGGGAGGTCTCTAGAGGTTGAGACTGCTGACACCAAAGGTTCTTTAGGTACCACTAAAGTATTCTCATGTGAAGCCTGGCCAGAGGAATTAGAAGGATGCAAGATGCCAAGTAGCCCAAGCTTTGCAGGAACTTCCTCACAGTGAAGTGACGACTGGAAGCCAGCTGGATAAAATATAGAGGCAGGAAGCTCTGCTTTTCTGAGGCTAGGAAGGCCATTTGGGATGCTGTGTCCAGCAGTGCTCCCAAGAAAATGATCTTCCTGGAGGGCATTTGCCTTGATTTATTCTCATTGATGGTGTACCCTAAGAAGGTCAGAAGGGTTTTGACAAAGAGGAGGTCCTTGAGGAGCTTTTCTTTGCAGTCTACCTGAATGAGGCAGTCGACCAGATAAAGGTAAATTTGTATATTTTTCTGTCTGCAAAAGGCTAAGGCCGGGGCAAAGCATTTGGTGAATACCCTGGGAGCAGTAGATAAGCCAAAGGGTAGCGCACAGAACTGAAAGTGTTGTGAGCCTGCTCTGAAATGAATGAATTTCCTGCAGGATTCCCTTATGTGGATGCGGAGGTATGCATCTTTTTAGATTTAGGGTGACGAACCAAGCATTTTTTGTCAGCATAGGCAGCAGCTGCTGCAAGGTTAGCATTTTGAATTTGGGGACCACCAGGAAGGTGTTCAGAATGGATAGATCCAGGATGGGGCACCAAGTACCCCCTTTTCTGGGAACAAGGAATAGTCTGGAATAAAAGCCTTTGCCTATTTAATCTGAGGGGACAGGTTCTACTGCCCTTTGGGATATGAGAGTTTGGACTTGCTTCAATGCCTCTGCCCAATGATTTGGAGCTAAGTCTGGGTAGCCTCTTGGAAATGGGAGTTCGTTGAAGGAGAATTTGTATCCCTGAAAAATTATCTTTAAGACCCATTAGTCCTTTGTTATAGAAAGCCAATTTTCTTTGCAGAGGGAGAGCCTTCCTCCTAGTTTTTGGTGAGTGAAAAGAGGGCAGGGGGAGAGGGGGGTGTCATTGAGAATTTACGTCACAGACGGATGGCTTAGAACTCCCTGCCTTTGGAGTGGAAGTGGTCCACTCTTTGGTTCTCTGCTGTCCCTGGGATAGGAGTTTGGGTGGTCTGTCCCTGCGGGGTTTACCTTGCCTCTGTCTGTTAACTGCTGGAAAGGACCAGTGTTTTGAGGGAAAATTCCTGCTGAACCTAGGAGGTTAAACCTAAAGGAAATATTTTACTGTTTGCATAGATTTTGCTTTGTCTTCCATCTTTTTAAGCACCTCTTCTGCTTTTACTCCAAACAAGCGGTACTTATCCAAGGGTGCATCAATTAATTTAGATTTGACATGATCAGGGAGAGGTTGTTCCTTCAACCATGCATGTCTCCTAATGACAGATCCTGACACTGCTGCCTTGCTTGAGGTTTCTAGGGTGTCATATCCACAGTGTAAGGAGTGTTTAGCCACTTGACAAGTAGAGTGCAGTAAATCTGCTAACTCTTTCGAATTGGCACATTCAGGAAAGGCTGAAATCTCTTATTTTAATAGTTCCAAAGTGTGTTGTTTATATTTTAACATGTGGGAAAGTACAGTTGTGTACACTTACCATAAATGTAGATGTTAGAGTGTATTCACTGTTGCAGTCATTACATTTGGGTAATCTGCTTGCAGGTTGCCCTCAGTCAGCCTGATTAACAAAGTCTTGGGTCCTGCGTTGGTTGCTGTCCCTTCTTCCATGACATCAGGTCGTCAAGGGTATAAAACATGCAGCCGATGCCATTACATCAGTTTTTCTTGCCGTGCGGTGCCCGAAGCAAAAGCAGTTCGCAAGTGCCGGTCGTCCGACACCTGAAATTTTCATTTTCGAGTTTCAGAACCGAAGTCTTCAACTAAAAGCTAAGTACCCCGTTGGGGAAACTTTTTCTTGCTCCTTACCGATGTCAGTACAAGTTAATAATTGCATTACTTGTGGAAAGCAAATACCTCAAAGATTTTAATTCGTACTACATTCCTTGCCTAGGCCCTGACCACGACTTACCTTGCTGTTGGTTTTGTGCTTTATTTAATCAGCGCACTATCCGTCATCTGTATATTTTTGCCTCTAAATATTTTGGTTCACTGTTTAATTATCCAGAAATGTTGTCAGTTAGCCATCCGACTACCGGGATTCAGAAAAAATACAAAGATAAAGACAGAGACAGGCTGCTGAGGTGCAAAACTGCAGACGACGCTTTGCCTAAACCAGTCACCAGTTCGCCGGTACTCAGTGAGGCGCTTTCGCAGCCCCTGATACCCGCTACTTTTGATTCCCAGATGTCTACTGAGACCCATTCGGAGTCCGGTATGCCGCGAGATACTTCAGCTATGGAACCCGCAGATGTCTCTACCTTGGATGGGTCTGGAGCCACTGTGCACGCACCGGCTTCTGAGGGTGTATTCAGGCCTACAGACTTGCATATTAAATTGACGCCTCCTTCATTACTAAGGCCTAAATCTCGATCCATGTCTTAAAAAACCGACGCCCAGGCCACATGCTCAGGCCTCTATGCCTAAAAAACAAATGATAAAAATGGCTGAAGATCTAAGAACTCTTAATCAGGGGTAGCCAACCCCCCCCCCCCTTCTAAGAGGCCTAGGGCTCAGCTTGACTATGAATCTTCTGATCAGGATTCTGTTTTTTCTGACTCTTCTGATGACCTGGATTTGTCCATACCTACTTATGAGGATTCTGATGCAGAGGACTCTGTTCCCTCTGCTTCCACTTCTGAGGATTTTTATTTTGGGGAAACCTTACATATTCTAAGGGAGCATTTTCACTGGGAAAGCCAGGAATTTTCTGATTCAGAAAAGAGGCTTACGGATTTTCTTCTCCTACCTTAGCATACGCCTTTGGCTATTCCTCCTGTACTAGACACTGTTGATGATGCTTTCTCAGAATCCAGTTTGGCCCCTGATTCCCCACCTCCTGCTCCCAGTAAGCATGGCAGATACTACAGGGCCCCCCCGAGCCCCAAGTTCCTTTTCAAAAATCCTATTGCAGATCCAGAGAATATTTCACAGGGGCCCAAGGGCATTAAGGCTTCAACTGCTTAAAATCCTACCCCTTCTGATAGAGACTCCAGGGTGCTGGATAGATGGGGTAAAAAGGTTTACACTTCAGCAACCTTGGCCATTAGAGCTTTAAACTGCCAATTTCATATGTTAAAATATCAGCAACATGTTATTGGACTGCTTAAACAGAAAATGTTGATTCCTGACTGTGTGGAAAATAAAGACTTACAGGATTTAATGCATTCTGCTGAACAAGTTGGAAAACATACTTTGCAATGTGGTTTTTATTCTTTAGAGGCCTCTTGCAGGGCTGCTGTTACTGGGTCTGTATTTAGAAGGCATGCTTGGCTTAAGGAGCAATCTGCCTGATCATGTTAAAGCTAAATTGTTGGATGCTCCTTTAAATCAGGACTGCCTGTTTGGCAACAAGGCTGAGGAATTTCTTAAAAAGACGGAAGATGAAGCAAAATCTGTGCAAACTGTAAAGATATTTTACAAGTTCAGCCCCCTAGATTTAGTAGGCAATGGTCCTCTATGAATTGCTCATTTCCAGCCCCTTCTCCTGGTCTTCTCAAGCCAAACCCAGAAACAGCAAAAAACCCAGGTTTCAGTCCCAGGGGACTCACAGAAAGAACAGTTGTGTACCTACCATAAATGTAGATGTTTAAGTGTATTCACTGTTGCAGTCATTACAATTGGGGTTATCCTGTAATTCTAATGACTGCAACAGTGAAACATGATAAACATAGTACAGTTATGTACCTACCATAAATGTAGATGTTCGAGTGTATTCACTGTTGCAGTCCAGGTTACCCACCCACCATACCCCTTATCTTTGCTGGACCTTATTTGTACTTCTCTATTTCTATACAACCTATGTGGTGTATTTGCTTGTAGAAGAAGGAAACTTGTTACTTAGTGCATGTATGTATGCTTATTGACATATTTTTAGCCTAACCTTTTGGGGGCACCTGACATCTGGGGCAAGAAAAACTGAAGAAAATGGCGTCGGCTGCATCTTTTATATCCCTGGCGCACTGACGTTAGGGAGGAGGCGACAGCAACTGATGCCGGACCTAGACTTTGGAATTCAGGCAGACTGCGAGTAGCCTGCCAGCAGGATAACCCCAATTGTAATGATTGCAACAGTGAAACACGATGAACATCTAGGCAGTGGGGGGCCTCCACTTCCAAGTCTGGGAATAACAAGACTCCCCCCTATGGTAAACTGTCTCAATGACTTCCTTTTAAAATTTCCTAGCACTTATCTTCTGACTGCCCCTTTGGGGGGAAAGATTGCTCTTCATGCAAAGAACTGGGAACTCGTTACTCAGGACAAATGGGTTTTAAATATAGTGTGCCAGGGATACAGATTTCACTTCCACACGTTGCCAATGCCAAATGGGTGGCCAGACCTACCCCCAAATCAGTGGGCAGAGGTTCAAAAACAAGTACTTTCTCTCTTAAGCATGGGGGCTATTCAACTGGTACCAGAAGAGGAAAAGGGACAAGGATTCTACTCGAGACTTTTCCTGGTACCCAGAAAAGTCAAATCATGGTGTCCTGTCCTGGAACTGTCGACTCTAAATACCTTTCTGGAGATTCCAAAATTCAAGATGCTGACTCTTCAATTACTTCCTATGCTAGGTAAAGACGCCTGGTTGGCAACACTAGATTTAAAAGAAGCATACATGCACATCCTAATCAGGGAATCTTGCAGAAGATACCTAAGCTTCAAAGCAGGCTACACGCATCAGTTCTCTGCACTGCCCTTTGGCTTATCTACCACGCCCGGGGTATTCACAAAGTGCCCAGCTCCAGTTATTGCATTTTGCAGGCAAAGAAGTATTCAAATATACCCATACCTGAACAATTGTCTAATTCAGGCAGAAAGCCAGGACATACTTTTAAATCATCTGGCCTTTGCAAAAAGGGTTCTAACTTGTCTGAGGTACACCATAAACAAAAATAAATCACAACTGGTACCCTGTCAACAAATCACATTCCTGGGAGCAAGCTTGAATACAACTTCCCAGATGGCTTACCTCATGCCAGAAAAGCAAATTCATTTGACAACCTACTTCAAACAAGTGACCACAAAAACCCTGCTATATGCAAGGCAAATACTGCAAGCCTTGGGGTTCATGGCCTCTTGCATTCTTCTAATTCCATATGCAAGACTGCATATGAGAAAACTACAGTGGTATCTAAAAAGCCTATGGAGTCAACATTCTCACAGCCTAGAAACAATTCCTATCATACCTTGCCTATGCCTAGAGTTCCTTTGGTGGGCAGAGGCCTGCCACCAAACAAGGGTCAACTTTTCACACCACCCCCTGCCGCCCAAACCCTAACAGATGCATCAGATTATGCATGGGGGGCTCACCTGGCAGGGAGTGCATTTAGGGCAAATGGAACCCAAACCAAATGCACGTGCATATCAATCAAAAAGAAACGTTACCTGTACAGAATGCTCTGACAGCATTCAAGGATTACTTTCTTCCAGGACAACTAATGGTAAAGACGGACAACACAACGGTTATGTGGTACATAAACAAGCAGGAGGGTACACATTCTTACCCCCTCTGCAGACTAGCCATGGCATTGTGGAACACAGCCTTGTGCTACCAAGTGCACCTACAAGCTCAATTCCTGCCAGGAAAATTAAATGCACTGGCAGACTGACTAAGCAGAAACCCCATGGACCCACACGAGTGGAAACTGGAACCAAGGATTTTCAGCATGTTGACAAGCGAATGGGGGAATCCAGATATAGACCTGTTTGCCTCCCCCCAGAACTACCAATTGGACAAATTTTGCACAAGGACTCCCCACAAACAAGCCTGGAAAGTGGATGTTCTGTCCTTCAGCTGGAAAAACCTATCAGTCCATACCTTTCCCCCGCTGCCTCTGTTCTCCAAAGTACTACTAAAGGTCAAACAGGAAAAACCAAGGATGATTTTGATTGCTCCAAACTGGCCGCGCCAACACTGGTACCCCCTCCTGCGCAGTATGTCACGGTTATCTCCATGGCACCTGCCTCAGACTCCTTCCCTGCTGTCTCAGCAGGAGAACCAGATTCTGCACTCTCAGCTTCCAACACTGAACCTCGCAGCCTGGCTAATTACTTAAACTCTCCCTTACCATCCCTCAGCAAACCTGTGATGGATGTCATCTTAGAGACAAGGAGGCCTAGTACTAGAAAATCTTACGCTGAAAAATGGAAAGGATTCTGTGCCTGGAACCAATCTCAAGGGATGAGCAAAGCAACGCCCAGTTTACCTCAGATTTTACAATACTTAACTGAGATGCTTCACAAGGGCCTGTCTTTTTCCTCCATTAAAATCCACGCTTCAGCCATTTCAGCTCATTATAACACAGAACCTCCCCTCTTCTCTCATCCACTGCTCAAGCAGTTCCTTAGAGGGGCCAAAAATTTGAGACCACCTAGTAGAGCTCCAACCCCAGCCTGGGACCTTAACTTTGCATTGGAGAAACTCACTCTACCTCCTTTCGAGCCAGCTGCTACTGCAGACTTAAAATTTCTTTCTTGGAAAACAGCTTTCCTTTTAGCAATCACTTCAGGAAACATGAACATCTGACAGTTGAGTGTTCTGATAGCTAAAGTTGCAGAGGTGTATACTTTTTTACCCTATCTGTCCAGAGCTCTGGAGTCCTAGTCAGAAGGAAGAGGATTCTTTGCAGAACTAGCCTTAGCTCCTTTTGGTCCCTGTGTAATGAACTCTTTTGGTCCCTGTATAATGACCTCCGGGTCTGCAGCAGGATTTCTGTACAGGTATTTGTGAGAATCCGGTACCCTGCAATACCAGTCAGGTTTTCCGGAAGCAGGTGGGAGGGCATCAGGAGTTGAACTGGATTCATGGAAGACATCAACCACCTCTAAGACAGGAGGGATGGTCAATGGTCTGTGCTGGGGCAGGTCTAGAAACTCTCTTAGTGGAAATGTTCCTTGAGGGTGTGAAGGGTACCCCCAAAGGAAAGATCTTCTGGTGGGGAGGCAGAAGGAATGGAGTCCTCTGCATCTGAATCCCCATAAGCAGACAGAGGTGGTTGTTCCTCTTCAAAATCTGAATAATCAGACTCCTCAGAATCCTGTTCTGTCAGTATTTCAGGAGAAAGGTCTCTTTTCCTCTTGGAAGCTGTGGCCTGACTACCTCTGATAAGGGTGATAAGATCCTCCGCCATTTTAAGCATTTGGAATAAAATGGTAGCTAGAGGTAGTTTTCCTAGGAGTGGCCTTGCTTCTAGGCCTAAGAGTATCCATCGGTCTGAGAGAAACCGTAGTCAGAGAAGTCATTGTCTAGATTCGGTGGTGAGAAAAAACCTCCTCAGAAGCCGCTGCCTGTGTCGCAGCTCTGGACCCAACCAAAGCAGAGACAATCAAAGTCTCGGAAGACGAAGAAGATTTCTGTGGCATACCTGACTCCAAAAGGGTCTCAGTAGAGGCCTGCGAACGTATCGAATCGGACATCAGGGGCTGTGAAGACACCTCACTGAATTCGGGAGAACTGATGACCTGCTTAGCAGTAGAGTTGTCGGAAGGCTTAGCTTTGTGTGGTCTGTCTCTATCATTATCCTTATGTTTTTTTCAGAATGTCTACAGATTGCTGGCTGACAGAAGCCATTTCAGAATACAAAGACGGAACATGAAAATCCCTGGATACAATAAGAGCTCTACGACGAATGGTCCTTGCATTAAAGATGGCACACCAGCAATGGGGGACATTGTGGTCTGGGCCTAAACAAGTAACGCAGTATGAGTGGAAGTCTCTGTGTGGTATTTGATTTCTACAAGCGAGACAACTGTTAACTTTTTCGGAAATCGGTTAGTGCAAGAAAAAAGGATCCCCAATGGGGTAAATTAGGTCTAGACGTTTTCAGCTGTAATTCAAACTCTGGTAGCGATCGACCGGCACACTTGCAAACTGATTCTGTTATGGCTCCACGGCAAGAAAGACTGATGTAATGATATCGGCTGCCTTCCTTTATGGCACTGACGAACTGACGTCAGACAGCAAACGACATCAGCTGATGCAGAAAAACATTGACTCTGGTATTCGGGCCGGCCGAGGTTCATAGGCTGGTACTAGGCTATCGGCCCTAGGGCCTGTGCATGCCTAGCCATAACAATTCCCTGGATATTTCTTCCCACAATATTTACTTCTCTGGACCCCTGTCTAGCAGGGTGACTGACATGATCCCCGGGGTGAATTTCCCATCTCCCATCCAATCATCAAGTTTCCTTTTGAAGATGGCCAAGGAGGCACTCTACTTGACATGTATGGGCAGTCTATTCCAGAGTATGGGGAGTCTCTGGGTCAGGAACCTATCCCTCCAGCATGTTTTGTTCATTGTGATGACAATGTTTAGATCCCTGGAGCATGTGGCTCTGAGGGATTGGGATTTCTTTAAGTGGAGCATGTCCAACAGCTTAGGGTTTGACATGGCCTTGTATGTTAAGCAAAGATTGCCTCTGAGTAGACAACATGCCACAGGGTATAGCTGGAGTTTTTTAGACGGTCAGCATACGGCATCTGCTTTAAGCCTGTGATTCTTTTAGTGAGGTATTTCTGTGGCCTTTCCAGCTGTTGCAGATGTCTTGTGAGGTACATATCAAATGGGGCATTATACTCTATAATGGGTCTAATGAGGGATGAGTACAGTGGGACAATGACCTCCTTTTTTCTGGATGAAAAGCCCTTAGTGATGAGGTGTGCCACATAGAAGGATTTCCTGACTGTTGTGGCGATGTGGTGATCAAATGTGAGACCACTGTCCACCTGTGTCCCTAAGTCTCTCATCACACTTTCGATGTTTAGTGTCCTGCCACCTATGTGGTAATTCATGGGTACATGTTTTTTTCCAGAGGGGATAACTATACATTTCTTGGCATTAAGCTTGAGCCCATGGCTCTGGCACCAAGCATCTTGTTTCTGTAAGGCCCTTTTGTAGAATATCCACATAATTTGGGAATTCAATAATGGCTCCCAGTTTGCAGTCATCTGCGAACTTTCTTAGCCACAGTCCCTTAGTGTTGGCCTGTACTTCAGAGAAGTAGATGCCAAACAAGAGTGGTCCCAGGACTGAACCCTGAGGTACTCCACTTGTCTGGAGCTGGATTTGGAGTTGGCTACTTTTACAGTCTGGGTTCTGTCAGTAAGCCAGTTGGCAACCCATCGAGTGATGTAGGGATTTATGCCCAGCTTAGTAAGTTTATCTATGATTCCAGAGTGGGGGATGGTGTCGAAGGCCTTGGCGAGGTCCAGATAGGCTGTGGACCGCCTTACCCTCGTCCACAGCTCTGGAGACTGATTCGAAGAAGTCAATCAGATTCAGGAGACAAGATCGGCCCTTCACAAACCCAAACTGGGTGGGGTCCAGTGTTTGAAGGTTGCCAATGTCTTTGTTTATAAGTTCCATGGTAATGCATTCCATGCCCTTGCAGATCAGGATTGTCAGACTGAAGGGACGGTAGTTCCCGGGATCCAAGACGGATCCTCCCTTGTGGAGCGGGATAACCGCAGCTGTGCACCACTCAGTGGGCACGAAGCCTGAGGTGAGGCTATGATTAAACATGAAACTTAGGTGAGGTGCCAGTTCATTTTGTATTTCATGTAGTACACAGCCTGGGATGTCATCTGGTCCTATGGATGATGTATTCTTAGCTTTGGAGAGTGTGGTTTCTAACTGTGTGGCCGTGATTATCGGAATTTGGCAATCTTTTGGTATTGAGATAGGCCCTTTAGGGGGTGAGAGGGGGGTGAATGGCTACCATAGCAGGGATAACCCACAGGTGTTGACTAATAGTGAAACACGAAGAACATCATCTTTATCTGATAGTGTTAATCTTCATTCATGATGAATGGGACAGAGTCCCTAGCTACTTTATGTCCTGGGAGGCCCTATGGAAGGATATTCCTGCGCACCACTGAGGTGAAGGATGTTTTTCCCCTGTAGAGCAAGTCCAATTTGTAATGAGTGATAAAGGTATGAGGGGTAGCCAAGGTGGCTGCAGCACAAATATCATCCATAGAAGCTCTGGAGTGGAAAGCTACTGAAGTAGCCACTGATCTAGTTAAATGAGCTTTGATTTTAGTGGTTAAATACATTTTGTTCTGTTGATAAAGGAAATTGAGTCTCAGCCATTTTGCTAATGTGACTTTGGAAACAGATTTTCCCAACTTGGGTCCTGAAAAGGACAGGAATAATTGATCAGATTTTCGGAAGGATTTAGTTCTATCTAAATAGAAATGTAATTGCTAATGTACATCCAATAAATGCAAATATTCTCCTTTATTACAGCAATTTGGAAAGAAGACTAGTAGGTCAATGGATTGATTAATATGCAAGTCAGTGACAACCCTGGGTAGAAAAGAGGGGTTTGTCCAAAGTGATACTCTCTCTTGTAGAAAAACATGCAAGGATGTTTCACACACAAGGCCCGTCATTCAGAAATCCTTCTTGCTGAGGTAATGGTTACCAGGAATACGGTTTTCCAAGACAGGAATCTCATATTGCAAGTGGCAGAAGGCTCGAAAGGATGATGAGTCAGAGTTTGTACGATTAGAGTCAAATTTCAAGATTCAATGGGGTCTTTGAAGGGCGATTTAGTATGTACGACTCCTTTCAAAAAGGTTTTACAGAGACAGTGGGACATCAAAGAGGAGTCTTGAAAACCATTATGGAAACCTGAGAGAGCTTCTAAATGGACCCTAATGGTAGAAGCTAAAGTTCCTGAATGGAGTAAAGTTGATAAATACTCTAACACTGAATTAATCAGAGTGGAGAAAATGTCCAGTTCTCTTCCTCGAGACCAAAGGACAAATCTATTCCACTTACTACAATAAATTTTTCTGGTGACGGGTTTCTGAGAAGCCAGAAGTATTTTACGGACAGGGGAAGATAAATTACCATGCCTGGCAATTACTAGAAGTGGAGGTGCCAAGCTTTCAGCTTGAGGCTCGAAAGGTTTGGGTGGGTCAACCCTTGAGGGTGCAACAGTAGTCCCGGAGTTGAATCCAGAGTCCATGGTCGGTGAACCAGGTGTGGCCAAAGGAAAGGGAACTAGACTTGTCAGGGCCAATAGGGTGCAATGAGGTTCACTTTGCTTCTTAACCAAAGTGCTTTCTTTAGAAATTGTGGAATCAGAGGAAAGGGAGGGAAGGCATAAAGCTGTCCCGAGGGCCAATCGTGCACTACAGTATCCCTTGGGGACTCCCCAGAGGGGGGATTAGGGCAAAGCAACTGCTGCATTTGTGGTTGAAGGGAGAGGTGTACAGATCGCATCAAGGCTGACCGCAGCAGTGGAAAATCTCTGTCACTACTTCTGGGTTGAGGGACCACTTGTGTGGCAGGAGAATGCATCTGCTCAGTTTGTCCATAATCACACTGGAATTCCTGGGAATGTGCATTGCTATCAGAAAATGGTTGGAAGTTATCGCCCAATGCCAAACTCTCATGGCTTCCAGACACAAGGGGTAGGATCTGGTTCCCCCCGTTTGTTGATGTATCAGATGACCAAAATGTTGCCCAACTGGATAGCAACTATCCCAGATGGGAGGACAGACTGAAATCCATGCAGCACCAGAAGCACTGCCCTCAGTTCTACGACATTGATATGCAAATCGGCTTTTAAGGGGGGCCAAGTGCCTTGGACTGTCCCTGAAAATGCCCCACCATCCCATCAGGGACGCATCCGTGGTCACTACGGCCTTGGGCTGAGGGAATGTAAAGGGACAATTCCATAGTTCCCATTTCTGGCTTCATCCATCAATTCAAATCCTGTTTGCAGTGGTTTGTTATGCAATTTGGAAAGGACAATGGTTGTGTCAATAGGGACCACTGTGATAATCTCACGTGGAATCTAGAGGGACTATAGTAATCGTTGCTCCCACAGAACCCAGTAGCTGCAGGACCAAATGAGCTGGGACTTCGCCTTGAAAGAGTATCACTCGGAGTTGGGATCTGATTCTCTGAAGCCTGTGAAGAGGGAAGGAGACCAGACAAGAACTTGCGTTGAGTGCTGCTCTAATGAAATCTAAACAGTGAGTGGGCTCTAGTTTTGATTTATTGAGATCTCAGTCGTGCTAGCTGTAAATTGTAGTGTAAGGCCTGAAGCAGTAGATGCTTTATGGGGGTGGTAAAGAGTCAATCCTCCAGATATGGAAACACCCGGAATCCTTGCAGTCTCAATTGAGCTGTTGCTACTGCCATGCATTTGGTGAACCCTCTGGGGGCTGTGGAGGACCAAAGGGCAGCATTCGACAAACAATAAATCAGTAGGTGGAGATTAAGGGGACCCTTCCCCTTGATCAAAATTGGTGTCTTCTGTGAGAGATTCCTGCAGGGAATCCAAGTTATTCCTTTTGCACGACCTCTTCCAAGGAACCTCTTCAGTGGGGGTGCTCTACAGAGTTGTCAGAAGAAGAGGGGAGTTCCCTGGTAGGAACTGCTTGGAAGCTCATCTGGGCTGGCTGGCCTTGAGGTGCAGGATGAGAAGACTCAGACAAAGGATCCAAAGACGGAACAGGAAATAGATTGAAAGGCGCAAGTCAAAACTGCCCTCGGGTGACAGTGATCCCTCTCCACCACCTCGAAGGCAAAAGGACCAGGAGAAGCAGAGGACACTCCAACTGCAGCTGAAACTCACAGAGAAGAAGATCTGAGCCCCTCCCAGACTTTGCTGTCCAATGCCAAAGTCCTAAGGGGAAGCAAAGGCTCTGAAAACTTCAGAGTCAAAGTCAACAATCAGATCTGATGTTGACTCTCTGGTTCCGAGAATCATCATGTTCCAAAGGGGTAGAAGCCAATCAGATCAGGGAAGTTACCAGAGTGGAAGATAGAAGAATTTTCAGATCCGGCAGTTTGACCCTTGGGAATCTCGGATCCGAGGGCTCTGAAACCACAAGTTAGACTGGAGAAGGAGTGACAACAGGCTCATGGATCCTATGGGAGACAAAGCTGACAAGACCCCCAGCTGGATCTATGTTCTGAAGTTCTTATCATCCTACCTACCTCTGACTCAGAAAGACTTTGGGAGGCCCTAAAGGAGGAAGACGTGGATGGTGGCCTGGAAGACTTTTTAGGTGTCTCTTGAAGAAAAGGAGACCTCAACCTTGGGGATACCAGCTCCGGGGAAAATCTTGGGAGTATGGAACGGAGGAACTTGGCAACAGCAGATGTCGGATCGAAGACTTCGGATCTGAACTTTCTGAAATGTTTTCAGGAGGCTCAGATGAAGGTGCTGAGCAAGGAGAGCAAGCAAGGGGGATTTTGAGAGCTCACCCAGCTCCTTTCATTTATCAGAGGGGGTTTGAGCCCCTGAAGAAGTACCAGCAGAAGCCAGGAGGCGGCCTTTTAGAATAAGTTAGTTTCTACTATCACTAATGGCTGTAACATTAAACGTCACACAAATGAAGCAGGTTGTCTCCAGGTGTGCTAGGCCCATATAATAAATGCACTCCCTGTGGGCATCACACAGGAAGTGCATTTTTTCAACCCAGTAGGCTGATCATCCATTCTAGGACGGCCACGATGATGCAGCAGTTAGCATTGCCGCCACAAAGCAAGAGGTTTTCCTGTTTGATTCTCGGCTGGGGTGCCTTCTGTGCGGAGTCTGCATGTCCTCCCTGTGGTCGCGTGGGTTTCCTCTGGGTGCTCCAGTTTCCTCCCACATCCCAAAGACATGCAGTAGGTAGATTGGACATTCTAAAGTGGCACTAGGTGTGAGTGTGTGCCTTTTGTGGAAGGTTGGGCGCCAGGCTGGCAACTCGACACTGTAAAACTCCACTGCCAATCATGAGCGGACAGATGATCCGCTGTGGCGACCCCTAACCGGGAAAAGCCGAAAGAAGAAGAAGGCTTATCAGCCATTCTGCACAATCGCCAACTAAGCATTAAACTTTTTTATTTTCTTATTTGTTAACAATTATAACAGCTATCAGAGAAAGAGAAACCCTTACTACCAACAATGGTATGACAAAAGATTACCTCAAGGCGAGGTAAGAGAGGGAGAAAGATTACCAACAATGGTTGCGAAGATTACCAAAAAGAACCTTAAATCTTGGTAAGAGAAAAAGTTTAGAAAAAAGGTAAGGGAGATATTATGAACGATGAGGAAAAAAGTAGGAATGTAAGCTTTTCCACTCACGAAACCCACTAAGACCTTGAGAAATCACAAACTTGTCCAATCGTGAAGAGCAACAAATGAGATCTGAGGTAACACAGTAGTCAGGGGTATTAACGGTAAGGGAGGAACTCGAGAGTTGGATTCTAGAATTTAAAGAAAGTAGCTGAGCTGGTGCAGCTGCATTTAGTATTTTTAGAAATGTTGTATTCGATTGTGTTACTACTTTAAGCTGACAGTGTTTAGCACTCACCAATTTATTAATTTTAAATTTGTAATGAAAGTGTTTTGTTGAAGGTAGAGAGATTACAAGCAAGGTTATAGTGATGTTATTTGTGGTCATGAATGCACTCTCTTATTACAAGAACAGGCAGGTGGGTCACTACGGGTGCCAGGAATAGTATTGGCATAGTTAATTGTATCTAATTTTTTTATACGTATTCAATCTAAGATGTGATTCTTATCTGTGTATCAGTTCTAGGAGAATGAGCCTTAGCAGATAAGGAAGGTTTTTTTTTACTATGAAAGAAATAACAAAAAGAAATAGCTTTACAAATCCAAGAAAAAATAGTTTGCTTGGATACAGATAATCCTAGGGCAGATAGCCTAGTATGAACCTATGAACCTAAGAATCTAGGATGAAAGGAAACAAAGAGTTCATCAGATTTCCTAATAGTCTTAGTGTTATCCAAATAAAATCTGGGTTGTCTATGCACATCCATGTGCAGCACCTTCCCACTGGCAGACTGTGGAGAAGGGAAAAAGTTGGCAAATTAATAGACAGATTAAGGGACAACTCATTCACCAACGTGGGCATAAAACAAGGACTGGTACGCAAGGATACCTGTCCTTATGAAACGGCAAAAAAGGACACGCCAATAAGGGCTTGAAGCTCAGACACCTGTCTGGCAGAATAAGAGCTAACAGAAGTACAGTCTTCCAAGAGCAATGTTGCAAGGAAGCTGAAGCTACAGGCCCAAAAGGAGCCTGAATCAACCTTTTGAAAACAAAATTAAGATCCCAGGGAGGAGGAACAGGCTTCCTGGGAGGCATAATATGAAGGACGCTTTTAAGGAATTGTGTAGCTTCAAACTTAGAAGCTAAAGGAGGAGATGAAGGTAGACAAACAGAGACAGCTGACAAGTGGGCCTTAACAGAAGAATACGCTAAACCCGCACTGAACAATTCACACAGATAACAGAGAACCAAACGAACATCCACAGTAATTGGATTGGGGTTACGAGAAAGACACCAAACAGAAAAGCTCTTCCGTTTGGATTAGTAGGATTTCCTAGTATTGGTTTTCCTTGCCTCCTGCAGGAGCATAAGTATGTCCTCAGAAAAAAGGTGTCTATGTCAAATCAAAATCCTATCACCCACATGGTAAGATGAAAACTGGAGAGGTGGGGATGGATGAGAGACCCCTTGTTCTGTGTGAACAGGTCCACCCTATGAGGTAACATGCGATGACTGCCCATGGCTAAATGCAGAAGAATGGAATGAGGGGAAGGGGAAGGAAAAAGTACAGTTGTGTACACTTACCATAAATGTAGATGTTCGAGTGTATTCACTGTCGCAGTATACATAAAGTACAGTTGTGTACACTTACCATAAATGTAGATGTTAGAATTTATTCACTGTTGCAGTCATTACATTTGGGTTATCTGCTTGCATTAGCCCTCAGTTGGCCTGAGTAACAAAGTCTTGGGTCCTCCGTCGGTTGCTGTCCCTTCTTCCATGATGTCAGGTCGTCAGGGGTATAAAAACATGCAGCCGACACCATTACATCAGTTTTTCTTGCCCCAGATGTCAGGTGCCCCCCTAATGGGAAGCAATTAAATCTATAAGTATATAAGGTTATACCTCCAACAAAAAAGCAAATACACCAAAAAGCTTTTCAGCATAATAAGGGAGAGTAGAGGTACAGCCAAAAGAAGTAAGGGGACTGCAGGGAGGGTAACCAGGACTGCAACAGTGAATACACTCGAATATCTACATTTATGGTAAGTGTACACAACTGTACTATGTTCTTCGTGTTTCACTGTTGCAGTATCATATTTGGGTAGATTCCCAAAGCTAAGGATGGGAAGAAGAATTTAGATAGCATTTGGACCAGCTATAAGGGCCTGCAAGACTGCAGTGGCAAAGCCAGCTCTGGATTTAGAGAAAATTGGCAGATGGTAAAATGCTTGGTGAAAGTATGTACAGAACTAAAGGTAGCAGCTTCTAGGATGCCCCTGGTAGGGACGCCTCTAAAAAAGGCTGTAGAGGTAGATGCAAGCCCTGGTTGAGTGGGGTCTAATCCCCTGTGGGATAGGTTTTCCATGGTGCTTGTAGCAGAAATGAATGCAATGGCCTATCCATTCAGAAATGGTTTGCTTTAAAATAGCCTTCCCCTCTGCTTCTACAGCAAATGCCACCAGCAGTTGGTCAGATTTCCTTTGAGGTTTAGTCGTGTCCAAGTAGAATCAAAGTTGTCTGTGCACATCTAAGGAGTGCAGAATCTGATCCCCTTTGTTCTGTGGATTAGGAAAGAAGGTTGGCAAATGAATGGACTGATTGAGGGCCACACAGGATACCACCTTGGGCATGAAGGAGGGAATGGTCCTGAGAGTCACCGTGTCCACATGAAAGATGATGAAAGGCTCCACTGCCATGAGGGCCTGTAATTCAGATACCCTTCTTGCTGAAGTAATTGCTAAAAGGAAAGCTGTTTTCCAAGAAAGGAATTTTAAGTCTGCAGTAGCAGCTGGCTCGAAAGGAAGAGGAGTAAGTTTTTCCAATACAAAGTTAAGGTCCCATGCTGGAGTTGGAGCTCTCTTGGATGGTCGTAAAATGTTGGCCCCTCTGAGGAACTGCTTGAGCAGTGGTTGAGAGAAGTGGGGTGGTTCTGTGCTATAATGAGCTGAAATGGCTGAGGTGTGAATTTTGATGGAGAAGACAGAAAAGCCCTTGTGAAGCATCTCAGTTAAGTACTGTAAAATCTGAGGTAAATTGGGCACTGCTGTGCTCATCCCTTGAGATTGGTTCCAGGCACAGAATATTTTCCATTTTTCAGCAGAAGATTTTCTAGTACTAGGCCTCCTTGGCTCTAACATGATATCCATCACTGGTTTACTCTGGGATAGTAAAGGAGAGATTAGGTAATTAGCCAGGCTGCTAGGTTCAGTGTTTAAAGCTGAGGGTGCAGGATCTGGTTCTCCTGCTGAGACAATAGGGTAGGAGTCTGGGGCAGGTGCCATGGGGCCCAACAGTGACACACTGCGCAAGAGGGGGTACCAGTGTTGGCATGGCCAGTCTGGTGCAATCAAAATCGTCCTTGGTTTGTCTTGTTTGATCTTTAGTAGTACTTTGGAGAGCAGAGGAGGAAAGGCATAAACTGATAGGTTTTTCCAGCTGAAGGACAGAGCATCCACTTTCCAAGCTTGTTTGTGGGGAATCCTTGTGCAAAATTTGTCCAACTGATAGTTCTGGGAGGAGGCAAACAGGTCTATATCTGGGCTCCCCCATCTGCTTGTCAACATGTTGAAAATCTTTGGTTCCAGTTTCCACTCGTGTGGGTCCATGAGGTTTCTGCTTAGTCCGTCTGCCAGTGTATTTAATTTTCCCGGGAGGAATTGAGCTTGTAGGTGCACTTGGTAGCTCAAGGCTGTGTTCCACAATATCATGGCTAGTCTGCAAAAGGGGTAAGAATGTGTACCCTTATGCTTGTTTATGTACCAAATAACAGTGGTGTTGTCAGTCTTTACCATTAGTTGTCCTGGAAAAATGTGGTCCTTGAAGGCTGTCAGAGCATTCTGCACAGCTAACATTTCTTTTTGATTGATATGCAGGTGCATTTGACTTGGGTTCCATTTGCCCTGAATGCACTTCCCTGCCAGGTGAGCCCCCAATGCAAAGTCTGATGCGTCTGTTGTCAGGGTTTGGGCGGCAGGGGGTGGTGTGAAAGGTAGTCCCTTGTTTTGGTGGCAGGTCTCTGCCCACCACAGGAACTCTAGGCATAGGCAAGGTATGACAGGAATCATTGTTTCCAGGTCTTGAGAATGTTGGCTTTTTAGATACCACTGTAATTTCCTCATATGCAGTCTTGCATATGGAATTAGAAGAATGCAGGAGGCCATGAACCCTATAGCTTGCAGTATTTGTCTTACAGATAGGGTTTTTGTGGCCACTTGTTTGAAGTAGTTTGTCAAATTAATTTGTTTCACTGGCATGAGGTAAGCCATCTGGGAAGTTGTATTCAAGCTTGCTCCCAGGAATATAATTTGCTGACAGGGTACCAGGTGTGACTTCTTTTGATTTATGGTGTACCCCAGACAAGTTAGAACCCTTTGTACAAAGGCCAGATGATTCAAAAGTATGTCCTGGCTTTCTGCCTGAATTAGACAATCGTCCAGGTACGGGTATATTTGAATATTTCTTTGCCTGCAAAATGCATTAACTGGAGCTAGGCACTTTGTGAATACCCAGGGCGCAGTAGATAAGCCAAAGGGCAGTGCAGGGAACTGATAGTGTGTGTAGCATGCTTTGAAGCATAGGTATCTTCTGCAAGATTCCCTGATTGGGATGTGCAGGTATGCTTCTTTTGAATCTAGTGTTGCCAACCAGGCATCTTTCCCTAGCATAGGAAGTAATTGGTGAAGAGTCAGCATCTTGAATTTTGGAATCTCCAAAAAGATGTTTAGAGTAGACAGGTCCAGGATAGGACACCATGAATTGCCTTTTCTGGGTACCAGGAAAAGTCTCGAGTACAAACCTTGTCCCTTCTCCTCTTCTGGTACCAGTTGAATAGCCCCGATGCTTGAGAGAAAGTACTTGTTTTTGGGCCTCTGACCACTGATTTGGGGGTAGGTCCGGCCACCTGCTTGGTGTTGGCAACGTGTGGAAGTGAAATCTGTATCCCTGGGACATTATATTTAAAACCCATTTGTCCTGGGTAATGAGTTCCCAATTCTTTGCACGAAGAGCAATCTTTCCCCCCAAAGGGGCAGTCAGTTGATAAGTGCTTGGAACTTTTAAAAGGAAGTCATTGAGACAGTTTACCATAGGGGGAGTCTTATTATTCCCAGATTTGGAAGTGGAGGCCCCCCACTGTTTAGCTCTGTGTGTCCCCTCGGACTGAAACCTGGGTTTTTTGTTGTGTCTGGGTTTGGCTTGAGAAGACCTGGAAGGGGATGGAAAGGAGCAATTCTTAGAAGGCCAGTGCCTACTAAATCTAGGAGGCTGAACTTGTAAAAAATCTTTAACAGTTTGTATAGATTTAGCTTTATCTTCCATCTTTTTAAGAACTTCCTCAGCCTTGTTGCCAAACAGGCGGTCCTGATTTAAAGGAGCATCCAACAATTTAGCTTTAACATGATGAGGCAAAGATTGCTCCTTGGGCCAAGCATGCCTTCTGAGCAAAGACCCAGTAACAGCAGCCCTGCAAGAGGCCTCTAATGAATCAAAACCACATTGCAAAGTATGTTTTCCAACTTGTTCCGCAGACTGCATTAAATCCTGTAATTCTTTATTTTCCACACAGTCAGGAATCAACATCATTTTCTGTTTAAGCAGTCCAATAACATATTGCTGATACTTTAACATATGAAATTGGAAGTTTAAAGCTCTAATGGCCAAGGTTCATAGGTTCATAGGTTCATAGGTTCATACTAGGCTATCTGCCCGAGGGCATTTACAAGCCTAGCCCATCGTTTTGTGGCTTAGGCCACCCCTTTAGTATGGGGAACTATACCCATTATTTTTCTGTGCCTCTGTCGAGCAGTGACACTGAGGTAATCCCTGGGGTATATCTGCGATCTCCCATCCATTGGTCAAGATTTCTCTTGAACAAGGCCAGCGAGGTGCTCTGCCTCACATGTACCGGGATTTTGTTCCACAGCATAGGGAGTCTTTGGGTGATGAATCTATCCCTCCAGCACGTCCTATTAATAGCCGTGTCAAGGTTTAAGTCTCCGCCCTTGTGGCTCTGATGGATCTAGATTTTTGAGGTGAAGCATATTCATCAAATCTGGGTTTGACATGGCCTTGTATGTTAGGCAAAGGTCACCTCTGAGCAAGCGGTGGCGACTGAATAGAGCTGGAGTTCTTTCAGTCGGGCAGCATAGGACAGATTTTTGAGACCCTTTATCCTTTTGGTGAGGAACTTTGTGGCCTCTCCAGCTGCTGCAAGTGTCGGGTCAGATACATTCCGAATGGGGCATTGTACTCAATCATTGGTCTGATGAGTGATGAGTAAAGGGAGACTATGACCTCCTTGATCTAGATGAGAATCCTTCATGATAAGGTGGGCAATGTAGAAGGTCTTCCTAACTACTTTAGCTACATGGGTGTCGAATGACAGACTACTATCAACCTGGGTCCCCAGGTCCCTGATAACTTCTTCTGTGCTTAGTGGATTGCCACCTATTTGGTAGCTAGGGGTAACCTTGTTTTTCCCGAAGGGTATGACTATGCATTTTTGGCATTTAACTTTAGGGCAGTGGCTCTGGCACCAGTTATCCGTTTCTGTGAGACCCTTCTGAAGGATATCTGTGTCAGATGTGTTTTCTACTATGGCCCAGTTTGCAGTCATCTGCAAACTTTGTCAGCCATAACCCTCCTGTGTTTGCTTGTACTTGAAAAGTAGATGCCAAACAAGAGTGGCCCCAGGACTGAACCCTGTGGGACACCGCTTCTCACAGGCTTTGATTCTGACATGGCGCCAGCAGCTCTCACCCTGTGGGTTCTGTCACTCAGCCAGTTTGCAACCCATCTTGTGATGTATGGGTTGACATTTAAGCTGATGATTTTTAATTAAATGGGGGTT